>NW_007252977.1:421414-443154 GCF_000164805.1 Carlito syrichta | reverse complement strand
AACGTAATTGTACACCTAACCCTTAACTGTACCCCACAAAACCATAATAAAAAATACTGATTAAAAAAAAACCAAAAAAACATGTAAGAATACATTCACAATTTCTTATAAATAGACTCCATTCCTCCTCCCCCCCATTGAAGCAGCTTATCACAAGGAATTGACTCAAGGCAATTGTGGTGGCTGCCTGGGCAAGTTGGAAATCAGTAGGGCAGGTCTTCAGGAAAGGCAGTCTGAAAACCCTCAGGCAGGATCAGATGCAGAATTTCTTCTTTGGTCTTAGATGTCTTACTGGTCTAAAATCTGAATTATTTAATTACAGGGAGCAGTGGGAAATCTTTAAATGAGTTTGTGCAATTATAAATCGTCAAATTTGCTCTTCATACAATTAAGTGACTTAAATGCAAATGTCATCTGACTTTTCCTATTATTGCTAATTCACATGGCATGTAGCTAAAGTTATTAAAAATAAGAAAAACTCTAAAAATTTTTACAACAAAGATTGTATTTATAAAGATAAAATAAATCATAAACGAAGATAAAATTTACAAAAAAAGTAAGCACTAGAATATTTTATGTGATAAAGCATTTATATTGATAAATTTGTTTCTTTTTACCTTATCCTGGTTGCTTATTTGAGGTTATTTAAAATTCACTTTCCTTCAGTAAGAAAATAGCTAAGGATTTTCCATTGTAAACTTATTACAAATAATGTCAACTTTTTTTTTTCCCTCAGAAAACCTTAATAGAACAGTGAAATCACACATAATAATGACAGAGAATCTGAAAACTTATGTTAGTTCATGGTTTGGACTTTTCCAATCAAACAACTAAGCAATTAAATCAAGACTGAGCAGAATGATTTGAGCTAGATCTTCCTTTGTACTCAGTACACAAACTCAGAGTTGAGATAAAAAGCAGTAAAATGGCTAAAATGCAGCCAAGGAACAAAGATTTCAGAAAAACAAGATCCTGGAAAATTTTATAATTTGGATCATCAATTTCTTAGTCACACGAATTGGCTGTATTTAAATTCTGTCAATCATAAGCTTAAAAAGAATTAACCATATTGTCTGCTTGTTTTTTATAAATCAGTTCTAGTTATGCTAAATAAAGATTTTGCAGTTGATGTGGTAGTGTTTCAAAGGATTTTTATTTTGGCTTATATGAAAATTTTCTGAATGGTTTCTGGGTACCAGGTTTTTCAGTTAGATAAGAAATTATTTAACTACCCAGTCTTCATTGTGTCTTTTGAAGAAAAATAAACACCAGTGAAGCCTTTGGCAGGTATTTTTATACAGACATTAAATTTTTTTCCAATTCTGTTTTATAGGCCAGCTATAAGTCAAGCTATTTCAGCTAATGAAATTTGCTTTGATCAGAGGAGGCCAATCATCCTTCAAAGCATTGTTGTGTTTTGAAATGCAAGCAAGTGCCTAATAAATTGAGGGGGTTGCGGCAGCAACGGATCAAAATAGAGGCTGATGTTTCATTAGATCACATTAATACCTGACAAAAGAATGACTACAAATCAATCAGGAAACGCTGTTACTGTGTGAGTCACAGTGGGGGAACGGCTACCCCTCTCCTCCCCCTCTCCCTCTCTCCCCCCTCCTTTCCTCTATCCCTTTCTTCTTTTCTCCCCTCCTTCGTTCATGTCCCAGTTTTATTGATATATTTTAGACTACAGAATAGTGACTTAAGTCCAAATATTCATTCTTTTTCACTAGGTACTTTTTCACTAGTGCTAAACAATGCAGGAGGTTATAGGACAACAAGTTGGTAAACAGAACATTAAAAAAAATAATAGATGTTGATGTTTATGTAAAATCTTGTAACCCCCAATATATATGCATATATGTATTTTTTTTCTCTTGAGGAACAAATCTTCAAATAATATAGATGCTCCCTGGCTTACAATGCTTTGACTTAAGATGTTTTGATTTTACAAATGGCGGAAAGCCCTATGCATTCAGCAGAAACCATACTTTAAATATTCATGCAACTGTTCTATTTTTTACTTTCAGTACAGTATTCAATAAATTACACGAGCTTTGAACACTTTATTATAAAATAGGTTTTGTGTTAGATTGTTTTGGTCAACTGCAGGCTGAGTGTTCAGAGCACATTTAAAGTAGCCTAGTTGAAGTTAAGATGTTTAGTAGGTAAGGTGTATTAAATGCATTTTCACCTTACGATATTTTCACCTTACAATGGGTTTATCAGTATGTAACCCTCTCATAAGTTGAGGAGCACCTGTATATCTTCTCATTCAAAATAAGGTCAAATGATGTGGAAATTCCTATGTTATGTTATTAGTAAGAATTTTCTGGGTTTCTTTTCTTCTGATTACTAGACATACCGATTACATAAGTCACAGGCAAATTATACTACTCCCAGATAAAGTTATTCTTCTCTGCCTCTGAGCATGATTCAGCTAATTAATTAATGAGCCACTGGAGACGTTCTTTATTTGTTTTTTATTTTGTTTTTTCAACAGCGACCAATTTCCTAATTCTCTGACACCAGTCGGGTATTCTTCAATTAAATTCAATTCTGATACTAACTACCTGGAGTTAGCACAGACCCCACAAGTTAAGAGCTCTATCCTACAAGACTGCCCTCCCTCCAGACACTAGCTGCAAACAGATTCCCAGGCTTCTTACACTTCTGCCTGGCCGACTATAAATTTAGTTGCACTCACAATACTTCCCCACCCCACTCTTGTTCTATAACTCACTAGAATGACTCCCAAAGCTCAGGAAAGCATTGTACTTGTTGTTACAGTCTTATGAAGGATGCAACTCAAGAACAACCAAATGGAAGAGATGAGTTATGGGGGTGGTGATAGTGGTGTTGGTATAGAGCTTCCATTCATTCTCTCTCGGTCACACCACCCACTCAACACACCGGTATGTACATCAACCTGGAAACTCTATGAATTTCATTGTTCAAGAGTTTTTATCAGCATGTCATTAGATAGGCATGGTCGATGAAATCGCTAGTCCTTGGTGATTGAACTCAATCTCCAGCCCCAGTTTCGTCCCCAAAGGTCGGGGAGTCACCCTGAAAATTCTAACCTCTAATCATATAGTTGGTAGTGCTTGGTATTTCTGAAGACCATTCCCCATCCTGTAGCTATCTAGGGACCCCTCTGTGAGTCACCTCATTAGTATAACTCAGGTGGCAAAAAGGGGATGGTTATGAATAACTAAAGACACTCCTAGCACTCAGGAAATTCCCAAGGTTTTAGAAGCTCTGTGCCAGGACCCAGGACAAAGACCAAATACATATATTTCATTGTACCATAGATATGCACCCTGCTTATAGGGTCCTAGTGCTATTTTCTATCTTAAATTTTTAATACCTATTCCCTTAGTCGGCACCACTTGAGATCAACTCTAAGTATTTACAAGGCCCAATATTAAGATGGCCTGAGACCTGAGGCCACTGTGGGGAGGAGAACTGATCCCAGTACCTGTCTTACAGGGTTGTTCTAAGAATTCATGAGTTTTACATGTGAATTGCCCAGAGCAGTGCCTGGCAGATAGTGACTGCTATACGTGTGGGTTATTCTTATTATCTTTGTTGCAATTATCATCATCATCATCACTGTCTTCATTTTGCATAAGAGGAAACTGAAACTCAGAGAGGTGAAATGACTGGGGTGAGGCCTCCATGGCCCTCACATACCTGAAGCCAATGAACAAACTCTACTTTCTAGACAAGAATTAAACAGGGCACTTTTAAGAGTGGGATTTGACTTGGAGGGCTCATTTTGGCCATGTTCTAAGCAGCCACAGAAACCTCCATTGCAAAGCATTTATTAGACACCCCATGCAGAGAGCTGTTTAATAAATACCTATTGATGATGGTAGTGATAGGTTTTATGACCACTTTTGGTGTACACGATACATTGAAATAGCGTAATCGCTTTGTCTGTAACTCTGTAATGAAACAAGAATTTTTCTGCATTGTCTATTAGAGTTGCATAGTAAAATGTAACTTGAACTGTGATGAAAATGAGTCTGTGATGATAGTAATTTAACGGGAAAGTTACATTGGAAGCCAAGTTCCTTTTCAGCTGCCTTAAATTTTACCTTTATTGTCTCATTGCTTTTCACATCTGAGCTTGGCAGTTAATGGTCTCTGTAATAAATTCAAAGAGAGTTTAAAACAACCGGTACTGACTTTTCCTTTTTTGTGTCTACATAAGACCATCATGCCATTATTATTGACCTAGGTCCTACCCTCACAATTTTTATCAACTTGTTGCTTTTATCTTTCTGGCCATATAATAATAACGCTGTTTTTCCCAATTTATTTTATTTTATTTTTAAAGATGTAGGGTTAGGGTATACAAATTCAGGGTTAGGTATACAAATGTTCATTGTGCAGGTACCCTTGTTGATGAGGTGTGCCCCACCTTCCCCAGGCAGATTCCCACTACTGCCAATACCGCTTCCCCATCCCCCTCCCAGCAGTTTCCCGCTACTGCCAATCCTTTTCTTATAGTATTATGATAATTGTTCAAGGTCCACTTATGAGTGGGAACATGTGATACTCAGTTTTTTGTTGATTTTTTTTTGAGTAGAAGTCTCACTCTGTCACCAGGCTGGAATGCAGTGGCACCCTCACGGTCACTGCAGCCTCGACCTGCCAGGTTCAGATGATCCTACGCCTCAGCCTTCCAAGCAGCTGGAACTACAGGTGTGCACCACCACACCCGGCTAATTTGTTGATTTACTGTAGAGAAGAGGTCTCACCAAGTTGCCCAGGTTGGTCTCGAACCCCTGGACTCAGGTAATCCTCTTGCCTCGGCTTCCCAAAGTGCTGGGATTACAGGCTTGAACCACCGTGCCAGGCCACTAATATTGTATTAATTAAAATTTGAATTGGGTGTTGATAGCCGATAGCAATTTACACCTGAGCATTTGAGTTGAAGTCCCTTAGCCATTTCTTGTTTTGTTGCTACATCTCCTCAATATCGTCTAAAATGTCAAAAAACACAATTTTGAGTTAAATGAGAGAACCTGAGTATCACAACCTCTTATTTTGTTACTTCTAAACTTAATTTCAAGTTCATGGCAAGTATTGCAAACTGGAAGTGACCTTAGAAACAATTTTGCCTGATTAGGAATACTTTAAAAGGACCATTCTGCTCAAAAGGAATGGAAGGACAGGTCTTTATTTTTTTATGTTGTTATTTTAATTTAATTTAATTTTAATTTTTTAAAAACTTATTTTATTTTTTGAGTTGGAGTCTCACTCTGTCACCCAGGTTGGAGGACAGTGGCACACTCCCAGCTACCACAGCCTTGCCCTGCTGGGCTCCGGCGATCCTTCCGCCTCAGCCTTCCAAGTAGCCTGAACTACAGGTGCGTGCTACCACATCTGGCTAATTTTTTATTTATTGTAGAGACAAGGTCTCGCCGAGTTGCCCCTGTGGGTCTCGAGCCCATGGGCTCAGGCGATTCTCTTACCTCGGCCTCCCAAAGTACTGGAATTATAGGCTGAGCCATGGAGCCCAGCCCCTAAAAATTTATTTTAAAGATGTGGGGTACAGTTCAGGATTAGGTATACAAGTGGTCATCGTACAGGTAGAAAAGGTCTTTATTATGGATCTGCTAAACATCACGTTGTAGCTGAGTTCAGCCCATAAACATCTACCTCTACTCCTGCCTTTCTTCTCCGGTCTGATTTCTTTTCTGCACAGTAGTACATAAAGGTGGAGGTAGCATTATGGTGTACACAGTCTCCTGTTGGCTGCTCTGATGCTGTCTCTCCTGACCTGTGAGCAGATCTGCATAGTGTCAAATGCCCTGCCCTCTTTTCTTACTTCCCCTTCTCTCCATCTTCTTCCTGTCAGTCCGGGGGATGCAAGTAGTTCTCTTTTGTCTTCACCTCAAATATTGACAAAATGATAGTCCCAATTAAATAAAAAAAAAACTATTTTACAATTTAGTGAAAATAAGGACAATTGTAGCTTTTTCTCAGATGACCTTTAACTGACTCTGTAGAGAAATCACAGCAAAGTTTTGTCTTCATTGGACTTCTATTTGCACGTAATTGATTAAAAATTACCTTTTAAGCTGACAAAATGTGTCCAAAATGTTTAGCGTTTACTGAGAGAAAGATGCTCTAGAAATCACATTAGTCACGACTACTACAGGTAATGTAATTCTCAAACTGAAAGGTGGTCAACCACTGAAGATGACATTAAACCACCCCTACCTCAAGAGATCACTGCTCCATAGGCATTGCCCTGGAAGGGTCGCTGTGGGTGGCATAAAGAGGTGTAAAACATAATCTGCTCTGAAGGACCTAGCTAGGGACACAAAGGAAAGTTTTAATCATAACACATTAATCAAACAAAAATTAATGTGAGGATGCCAAAAATGTACTGAGTAGGTACAAGATTTGCCAGAGGCAGACAGAGATTGAAGCCAGGCAGAGGAAAATAGCTTAAGCAAAAAATATTAGAGACAACATGTGTTTCAAAAGCTATTATTTCCTTTTATCAGCTATGGTACATTATTGCAGGCACCTCTGTCTGCCATGAACAGAAAGTTTATTGAAAGGATGTATGGGTTGAGATGGATGGATGTTGTGAAATTTAAGTTGGGTTTTCCTTTTTTCTTTCTTTTCTTTTTTTTTTTAAAGGCAGGATTTATTAAGAAGACAGAAAAGCTCCCACAGTGGGAGGGGACCCGAGGGACTTGCCTTAAGTTGGGTTTTTTTGATGCTGGTCTGTATCATTCATCTTGGGGTGAGTGTTTCAACTTGCAGAATAACACAGGACTAAAGGGGCAGGCTTGGAAGAGAAAGAAACATGGGAATTTGGAAATCTAGATTGAAAGAACCATGGTATATTAGGGCTCTTCAGAGAAACAGAACAATATGACTATCTATCTTATCTATCCCTATCTAATCTATCTATCTCTCTAATCTATCTCACCTTTCTATCTCTCTACCTATCTATCTTATCTATCTATCTATCTAGGCGTATTTTAAGGTATTGACAAATGATTGTGGAGGCTAGAATTTCAAAAGCTGCAGGGTAGGTAGGCTGGAAGGCTAGAGACCCAGGAAAAGAGTTGATGTGGCAGCTTGAGTCTGAAGGCAGCCTGTTGGAAAAATTCCCTCTCCCTTGGGGAAGGTCAGTTTTTCTCTCTTAAGGCCTTCAACTGATTGGATGAAGCCCCCCACATTATATAGAATACTCAGCTTTACTCAAAGTCTACTAATGTAAGTGTTAATTTCATCTTAAAAAATACCTTTGCAGAAACACTGAGCATGGAACCCAACAATCTGGGTACCATGACCTAGTTAAGTTGACTCATACAATTAACCATCATCCATGGCAAGAGCCTCTTTGCAGGCATGTTCTTGTTAACCCACCATCACTGAGATCTGTGAGGAGTCTCCATCAAGAATTAACACCCTGGCTGGGTGTAGTGGCTCACGCCTGTAATCCCAGCACTTTCACAGGCTGAGGCAGGAGTTCTAGGACAGTATGGGCAACAAAACAAGACCTTCCTGGTTGGCTATATGTCAGTCATATGCCCTCTTCTCCAATGCAGTAGGGTGAGGAGAGGGAGGTTTTGGGCTCCGGTCCCTTGGTTTCCATAGTGGGAGACTGGCAATACCTTCATTGAGAGGTTTCCTTTCAAAGAAAACCAGGCTGTGCAGAGAAAGGGGAGGGTATTCTGGAAAGTCAGAAAACAGATGCTCACTCTACTTCTTTTCTGTGTGACCCCATGTTTCAAAAGTTCCTCCTTGGTTCCTCTAGCCCAGTGGTCCCCAACCTTTTTGGTTTTGTGGAAGACAAATTTTCCACAGATGGGGGTAGGGAAGGGTGGGTGATGTGCAGTCAAACTCATAAGGAGAGCGCAACCTAGATCCCTAACATGCACGGTTCACAGTAGGGTTCCTGCGCCTTTGAAAATCGAATGCCTCTGCTGATCTGACAGCAGATGGAGCTCCGCTTGCCAGCTGCTCACTTTCTGCTGTGTCTGGTTCCTAACACGCCACAGAATGGTACCATGGCTGTGGCCCAGGGGTTGGGGACTCC
The DNA here is from genome assembly GCF_000164805.1 of Carlito syrichta. Classification (NCBI taxonomy): domain Eukaryota; kingdom Metazoa; phylum Chordata; class Mammalia; order Primates; family Tarsiidae; genus Carlito; species Carlito syrichta. The sequence goes on along the minus strand of NW_007252977.1, from coordinate 435,080 downwards.
TGCTCTAAACTGTGTATTAACTGAATCCCCAGAGATCACAGACCTTGTTATTTATTTCCTTGTTTATCATTTAATTCTCTCCCTGCTAGAATGTGTGCTTCACACAGGTAGGGGTCTTGTGTCTTTTGTCTGCCACTGTGATCTGCAGTTTCCAGTACCATGCCTCACATATTGTAGATATTCAGTATATATTTCTTAATAAATCAATACATGGATAAATGTTTGAATATGAAAAGTAGACGTTATATAAATAAATGTATAGATTGTGTAAAATACCTGGCATTAACTGCTTGCTACTACGATAGGAAAAAAATGATGAAAAAAGGACTATCAAAAATTTTATACTTGGATTTTAGCTCCACAGAACCAAGAGATTTTACAGTAGAAGTCCATTCATAGCCACAAACACACACAGACAAACACACACACACAGACACACACACACAATACCTGTGATATATGGCACACACATATACATTAAACAATAATTTTCTGGTTTTGTTTTTAAAATGCAAGTCTTCATAATATAAAAGTTGACCCCATATTTATGGGTCTTTGTCTTACACTTTTTAGATTTATCTAATGTTTTCCACTATTTGGGCAATTTCTCATCTCTGCACTATTATCTGAATAATGGGAGCTCTTTCTTAAAACTCTGAGTGTAATCTAGACCGAAGAGAAAACTGTTTTTGCCTCATAAGAAAATGAAAAGCACCAGTATGATACTGATAAAGCCTTTTCCAGATGATCAGTGTTTTTCACCAGAGAATGTTTTTATATTTTCCATGGCAGAGAACTCCATATCCAAATGTTCCACTGTTGTCAGTAAAGGTTTTCCAGCCCAGCACGAACAATACTCAGTTAACAATAACCCGGTCATGTGCATATTGAGTCCCTCAGCCAAAAAATATAATGTGAGAGACTCTTGAATTTACATTTGGATGGCATATGTGACAGAAACACTTTGTTTCCATTTGTCTAGGATGACAGAAACCGTGCTTTTTAGGTTGATTGCTCTCCTGGCCCTCCCAATGAATCTCCCCAGGTTGTCTATTGCAGCATAAGTCACCCCAAACTGACTAGGGAGTGAAACACCAATGTCCTACTGTGCTCACTGAGTCTGTGGGTTAGGAATTCAGACAGGGCACAAGCAGGGATGGTTTCGCTATTCTTCAGTATCTGGGACCTCAGCTGGGAAGTTTCAAACAGCTGAGGGTGACAGGAATGGCTGGTGGATGGAACCATCTGGAGGGCCCATGTTTGGGGGCTGGAACCGTCTAGAGGGTTCCTGTCTGGCATCTGGTCTGGGATGACTGAGAGGCAGAATTGTGGACAACAGAACCTACTTGTGGCATTTCCACGTGCCCTGGGCTTCTCACAGCGTAGTTGCTGGGTTTTCAAGGGAGCACCTCAATAATGGACATTCTACATTTGGAATCTCAGAGAATCATTTTCTTTGAGGCACACGGGATAGTGAATTCAGGCATGAGGTTTGAATCTCTGCTGTTCCATGAACTCACTAAAAGAACTTGGATATGCCTTTTCTTTTCTCCTCCTTCTTTCTTTTGTTAATAACTTTTATGAGCTCCAGTTTCTTCATGTGTGGTGAGTCTGGAAAAAAGGAAAGTAAAAAATTCCCCCTCCATTATTAACTATTTGGGAATAGGTTAAGTAATTTTTCAATTTTGCTTAAGATGCCCAGAAGACTTCTGGGAAGGAAGGAACCAAGAGTACTCATTGCCCTTTGTAATTCTCACCTTCTTATGATTAGAAAAGCTATCAGAGTGGGCCAGTGATGCCTTGAGCAAGGCCTAGAAACAGGCATAGGTGACAGGACTCCTCGAATAAATAATGAGGAGTGTAGAAAGAGAAGACCCCAGTGCACCAGAAACAACCCCTGGCTGGGGGGAAGTGAATTGGGAACGGGTTTGGGTCTTGAGGAAATATCTATGCGAACACATGATAGGGCTGCAAGGTCGAGCCTGGGATCCTTGGGCCTGGAGTCCCTTTGGCTGCACTTTGCAGTAGGAGAGAGGAAAACAGGTATCTTTTGCGCTTCCTTGTCAGAGCTTGGGCATGGGGAGCATGGTAGTGGCAGAAACAGTCATGGGAAAAACAAGGACGGTGCCCTCTAGAGGTGGAAGAGCAGCTCTTGCAGCTACCCGCTCTGTGGTTGCCAGTGGCCGCCACTTTCGAGGCGGTACCTGGAGCACTAGCTTACTCCGGCGCCGCAAACTTCCCGTGGTGATGATGAGATTCCCAACTTGAAGATGGCGCTTCTGAGTTGTGGCTCCACGGAAATCAACGGGTTTGGGCCTTTGAGTAGTTTAGATCCTATCAGAAAACCTTGAGCCTATCAGAGAAGGGAGGCAGGGGTGGGGGTTCGTGGGTAGAAGGTGACAGGGAGGAGTTAGAGTCATTTGCTGGGGGACCCTCAGACTTCCACAGGAATTCATAGTTTCGGATGGAAAGCCAAACAAAAATGCCAACCTTATCTACTGTTGTATGTACTAAATAATAAAAATAAATATATATATGTCAAGTGCCTGGTATAGAACCTAGCCTTTATGAGGAACCCAATTAGCATGCTGTCCCTTTTTCATCTTTGTCCCTTTTTCATCTTTCTCTTCTTCCTTGGGGTGTGGGGCAGGAAGCATGGATTATGGAGTCTGATAGACCTGATTTTTGAACTGTGGCTCCTTTTTTGCTAGTTGTGACCATGGGCACAACTTAACCTTTCTGAAACGAAGTTTTATCATTAGTTTAGTAAAAGTAAAATAAAGTCATCATAAAGTGGTGTTTCTGTCCCTTTTAAAAATCTTTATATTATCTTCCCTTTTCTACATACTCAACCGAAATCCATGGTCCATTTTACAGTTCCAGCTTCCAGGGGAATTTCAAATGCATTCCTCCCTGCCTTTCCTGATTGGCACTGGCCTTGACAAGCACTTCTTTGGGACCACCCATGTTTCCTAGACCAATTTTCCCCAAATCTTCTTGACTGAATCCCCAAAGGGCCATACTCACTTCCTTCCTTTGTCCAGGAATAAGATACTCTCCTGTCAATGTTGGAATGCTTCCATTTGAGGCCCTCTCTGCTTTTATGTTCATCATTCAACTTCTAACTTAGAGGAACTGAGCAGGCTACAGGGTTAAACTTGGGTTTTGTTTTTTTTCTCACCTTGAGAGCAAAGGCATGTTTGCCTTTATGGACCTTCAGGGACACTTAAACAATTAGCTATCACACAAAGAACACCCAAGTTCTCAGCATGAGCAATAGTGAGTATTAATTGGGTGACCAAGAGCTGAAGGATGCCCCATTATCAAAGCATGCAACGCCAAGGGCTAAGACTAGCCTCAATGTGTACCTGGCCCAAACCCCTATGCTCAAGGGTTTCTTTGAACTGAGAGCAACTCTACTCAAGCATCAGTGCCCCATAATCTTTGAAAATTCACTCAGACTTTCTTTTTAAAATTTTAAATGTATTTATTTATTATAGAGTTGTGGGGTACAAGTGAGGATTTGCTACGTAAGTAGGCTTTATGCAGATGAAATTTGGGCTTCCAGCTAGCCCTCACTCCCCCTGGTGGTGGACCAGGTGCCCATCATGTTGTCACATGCCTTCCACCTTCCTCCCTCCCTCTTGTCTCTTGCAGTGTCCAGCGACTGCTGATCTCACCCTTGTGCTAATGTGATTAGTGTCCAGGGCCCACATATGCGTGAGGACAGGTGGTATTCAGTTCTTTGATTCCTGATAGTTCCTTTAGTAGGATGATCTTCAGCTGCCTCCAAGTTGCTGCGAAGGCCATGATTTTGTTCTTTATGGCTGCATCATACCCTGTCGTGTTCATTCTCTATGGAAAGCAGTGTAGCAATTCATAAAAGAATTAAAAATTGAACGTCCATATGATCTAGCAATCCCTCTCCTGGGAATATACCCAGAGGAACAAAAATCTCTCTACCAAAAAGACACCTGCACTCACATGTTTACTACCACACTATGTACAATAGCAAAAACATGGAACCAACCCTGTTGACCATCATAAGTGGACTTAATAAAGAAAATGTGGTACATATACATGATGGAATATTACACAGCCATAAAGAAGGACAAAATTATGAACTTGGCAGCAACTCAGGATGGACTTAGAGTCTAATACCGAGTGATCTGTCACTGAAACAAAGAACTGAGTATCACATGTTCTCACTCATAAGCGGATCTTGAACAATTATCATAATACTATAAGAAAAGGATTGGTAGTAGTAGGAAACTGCCAGTGGAGGGGGCATGGGATTAGCCGTAGTGGAAAACTGCCGGGGGGGGGCCATACCTCATCAACAAGGGTATCTGCATAATAGACATTTGTATACCTAACCCTGAACTGTACCCCACATCTTTAAAATTAAAAATTAAAAAAAAAAGAAAATGTGGCACATATACACGATAGCGTATTATACAGTCATAAAGAACATTCAGACTTTCTTTTTTTACATTTATATTTTATTTGAAATATGTGTGGTACAATTCAGGATTAGGTCTATAAGTGGTCATCGTACAGGAAAAGTTTGGGCCTCCCTTTGGTCCCTGCTTTGCCTGCTTTGAGATCAGGTACCCTTATTGAGGTTGTGTCCTCCAACCACCCATCCTGGCAGTATTCACTACTGCCAATCCCTTTCTTAAAGTATTATAGTAAATATTCAGGGTTCGCCTGTGGAACACTTAGACTTTCAAATTCTCTATCTGAACCCCTTATGTAGTTTTAGGGCTCTCTGTAGCAACATTGCCATTGGATCAGACTTGTTTCATCGTGTGTAATTGATACTAGTGGGAATTCAACCTAGTGTCTTCATTCTAGCTCTTATCCAAATGCTACTCCCCTGAGACAGAGTAAATCACTGACTTATCCAAACAACTCTGCCTTTTATTTTGTTGTTGACCTTAAGGAAGAGTCTTCTAAGTATTATCCAAATTACTCTGCCTTTTTTGCTGTTGTTGTTGCTGACTTTAACTAAGAGGCTTCCAAGTATCTAAGTGAAAAGTTGTGGTGCACACGAAAAGTTAAATGTCATTGATATGACAGACACTGCCTTGTATTGTGAATAGATTATTTCATTATCTGGAAATTTTTTTTTTTTTTTTTTTTTTTTTTTGACGTGGGGTCTTGCTCTGTTACCCAGGATGGAATTCAATGGCACAATCATGGCTCACTGCAGCCTGGACCTCCTGGGCTCAGTCGCCTGAGTAGCTGGGGCTACAGGCACAAGCCACCATGCCTGGCTAAAATACAAACACACACACACACACACACACACACACACACACACACACACACACATTTGTAAAGGCAAGGTCTTGCTGTGTTGCCCAGTCTGGTCTTGAGCTCCTAGGCTCAAGTAATTCTCCCGCTTTGGCCTTCCAAATTGCTGGGATTACAGGCGTCAACCACTGTGCCCGGCCTATCTGGGACTTTAGCCACATTTCTCTTATACTAACAGAGCTCAAATACTGAGAAGAAAAACAAATTTCTCTCCCCCCCGCCTTGGAGGAGGCCTGCCCACTCTCTGTAATCCCTTCTTACTCTAACATTATGACTTGGAGAAAAATGTTATGCTGATATAAGGGGCACATGCTTTGAGATCAATTCCCCCTGCAGGTTGTTCTGGAACTCTCATGTATTACTAATAATAGTCAATTGACTATAACTTAGGAGCCCACAAAGAGGACTAAACAGCTGTGCAACATTTAACTCTCCAAAAGGGGAATTAAAATAACTACCCAAGTGATGTCGATTATTAGATTGACATTCGCTGAAAGAGAAGTTTTAGCTGGTATCAGGAGATTTTTTTTTCTTTTGTCTAGATCTCAGAAAAATAAATAGGGATTAAGGAATCAAAAAGGTACTGACATGCCCAATGAGCCAAATCTTATCAGATTAAAGGAGATGGCCATAAAAGTAAGAATCTGTACTTGGGTTCAAGAACCCAATTCTAAGGGGATTGATTTTGGGCAGATATGTCTTAGCAATGTGTGTGAGAAAGTCTTTCGTGTCAAAAGGCAGCCATGTAGAAAGTACATAAATAGAAGGGGTTGGTTCTGATTTACTCTGAGTTGGTCACATGACACCTGTGATATTCATCAGAAGCCTAGAGAAGCATAGGAACAAGCAAGTTGAAGCAGGCTGAGAAGAGAGGGACTAAGGTGTTGTCAGGGCTTGATATCATGTCCTGAAAACAGTCAAAGAAACCATGTTGCTTGGGCTGGAAAGGGAAAACTCACGGACATGTTAGTATCTCCACAGAGAGGCTATTGATGTGAATGTTTCATTTGACTCGTTCCGCTTGGATCCATGTGAGTGACCATGAACAATGGGTGGAGGTCCAAGGTAATAGATGCTTGGTGTACTTTAAGAAAGGGTGTTTTGTTACGGTGTTATGAATCATCTGAGAGGTAGTAAATTTTCTGTCATTTGGAGTATTTACTCATCAGCTGAAAAACCATGGAAAACTGGTTGTTAAACATTTACCAGTAGAACCATTAAAAAATGCTTTTGGGACTGTGCGTTGTGGCTCACACCTATAATACCAGCACTTTGGGAGGCCGAGGTGAGAGGATTGTCTGAGCCCACGGGTTCGAGACCAGCCTGGGCAACTTGGTGAGACCTCATCTCTATAATAAATAAAAAAATTAGCCAGGCAAGGTGGCACATGCCTATAGTTCCAGCTACTTGGAAGGCTGAAGTGGAAAGATGGCCTGAATCCAGCAGGTCGAGGCCGCAGTGGCCTTGAGCGTGCCACTGCACTCCAGCCTGGGCGACAGAGTGAGACTCCAACTCAAAAAAACAAAAAGCTTTTGGCCGGGCACAGTGACCCATGCCTATAATCCCCCACTTTGGGGGGCTGAGGTAGGAGAATCACTTGAGCCCAGGAGTTTGAGACCAACCTGGGCAATGTAGTGAGACATCATCTCTACAAAAAATTAAAAAATTAGCCAGGTGTGGTGGCATGTCCCAGCTACTTGGGAGACTGAGGCGCAAGGATTGCATGAACCCAGGATGTGGAGGCTGCAATGAGCCGGGATTGTGCCACTGCACTCCAGCATGGGCAACAGAGTGAGACCCTATCACACACACACACACACACACACACACACACAAAAGCTTTTATATGAACTGCAGTATATGATAGATTAAAAAAGAATGAAGCTAGGGGCTGGACCCTAAGCCGTACCCACTTAGCTGGCCTCCAACCCCCTTGCCACTGCCTGTCCGCCGGTATAAAGTTCCAAGTTATCTCTGGAACACCATGGGATTTAAAACCTCCGGAAAAATAATCCTTTCAGCTCATGCTAGGACTGTATTCTTTCAGCCATTATTTCCCTTTCCTAGATTTGGGAATACTGACATAAAACAGCAGGGTTTCCCTCGGTTTTATGAGATTGTTTTTCAATGGAATACCACAGGGATCAGCTTGAGAACACTGGAAATCTGATTCCTATAAATACAAGAAGAAATGGTCATAGGAAACAGTGAGTTTCCTCACTTTGTAAATGTTCTTAGTGTCATTGTGGGTTTCCTCTTGTGGAGATACAGGGCCAGCCCTGTGGAGTCATACGTTAATGTGTTCTAAAGGCACCCCAAGTTTTTCCTTTAGCGTATTATTGTTTTTTTTCTTTGTTAGGCTAGAAACTTGATGCTTTGAGGGAATAAAGTTGGGTTGATTGTTGTAATGTGCGGAGTGCAGAGACTATGAAAAGAAAGGCTTACATGATCAACAGATATTGGGATAGGCTCCTAAAAAAGGTGAAGTGGGGGACATTTTAAAAGTGGCTCCCCAAGGGGACACTTTGTCATTTGTTTTTTGGTACTGCATGGCCCATTTCATTTGCTGAAGATCAAATGGATTGGGGCGGTGGGGGGGGGGGGCAGCTGGAACATAAGTCCAGGCAGATTGTGTGGAATGCTTGAGGCCACCCTGATGTTTCCAGGGGTCCAAGGGAGGGTTGGAGCATGAGTGATGTGCTGCAAAACCTATCAAGTGGATTTGACTTTTGTCACTGAGTGTGGAATTCCTTCTCAAAAATTAAAGTGATTTCACGTGCATGTATTTTGATGTGAATGTTTTCACGGGAATTCCTCTTGTACTCTGAACTCTGATTTCTTTTCCTCTTACCCTCCCCATTTTCCCAGAGTGACAATAGGTGCGTTTTCCTACCAAGGCCTTCTAGCTCTATCGCCTCTTTCCTTGACTTTGTTTCCTAATTTCCCTTCTATAAAGTTCTCATCTTCAGACAGAGGGGCAGCGTCACAGCAGGCTAGATTGCGGTCCTTATCTCTGCCCACACACCTTCCTGTTCCTTTCTCTTGCCAAGCTTCCCTCTTCACTCTGCCATTAGCCCTGGAGCTGGCTTTGGACTCTGAGCCTGTGCTGACATGCGCCCCTCATGGCAAACCTATTTTCTGAGCAGCACTGTCCTAGCCCTCTCTAAGACACCCACCTAATCCCTGCCCTTGTCTCCCTGCTCTTCAGCCTGCTACCCTGTTTCCACCAGCTGGGGCTAAATCTGTATTTCTTGCCTTCTATTTGTGTCTCTTCTCTTCAATTATCTAAAGCAAAGACTTAAAAAAAAATATTTGCCTGGAGCTACGTCACCTTACAAGCATTAAGCACCTATCACAAGATGCCACTTTGTCACTTTACAATTCAGGAGCATCGAACGTCTTAACTTCTTCTCAAATGCAGGGAAGAACAACTAAAAATGTCCCCAAATAACTAGCAAAAATCAATCTAGACTTATGAAAAATATTCTTCTTTTCCTGGAAGAAAATCGAGAGAGCTCAGAAGCAGGGGCTTGACTGATTATATTGCTCTAGCCCATCAGGAAAACTAAGACAAGCAAAAGTCTTCAACCATGCCATGCAATTTTGCAAAGGGTTTGGGAAAATAGATTATTTCTGATCAAACACAAATACTTTGGGCTCACTGGGTTTAACTTTTCAAATCAGATCATCTGACACCTAGTGTTAATTTTGAGTACTGCTAAATATCTCACACAAAGTATACAGTGTATAAGAGGGTCTCTACTTTTTTATGCCTTTTGTTTTTTTCATATAACTTGTGAGATTGATTCAGGTCACCAGATAGTTTCAGGATGGCTGTAGCTTACTAACTGGAGCACAAAACGCACAATGTGGCTCGAAGGCAGGAAGCTGGGTTCTGGTCGTCGTGGGCCACCCAGCTCCCATGACCTCGTGAAGATCAGTTTCTTCTTCGAATCTGTGTGTGCTTCTGGGTAAGATGAGAATGACGGAACATATGGGATATATAGTTTATCCCTAGGTCTTTTCCAATTCTAGCACCCTAAGAGTTATCTTTTTTAAGCAATAGTTATGCATGCCAACTCTATTTTGAAGCTAGGAATATGTTCACCCAATAAACTAGAAAATGAAACAGTTGTTACTTGGAGGTGCATGGCTATTCTTTCACTACATGAAATTTTTTCAAAACTTGTGTTACAAGTTATAACAAAGAACTGAGACAGGATTTTGATGATTTATAGTAACACCATCTAATGGAGATGTAAATATATAAATATACAAATATAAAATATTCTATATCCATGCTGTCCAATACTTAGCCACCAGCCACATGTGGTACTGAGTACTTGAAATGTGGCTAGTGAGGCTGAAGAACTAAAGTTTAATTTTATTTAAGGTAAGATTCATTTAAATTTAAATAGTCACATGTAGCTAGAGGCTTCAGTCTTAGACAAAGCAGATTTATAGAGTATGTGAACCTGGGAATTTCTTGGTGAATTTGGGGCTGTATTTACCAACATACTTAATTTACTTTCTCTGTAGGTTGGCTTTCTGTTAACCTTGTTAGTTCATATTTATCAGTTCAATTTTTGCCTGATTTTGTGATTGTGTTTTCTCTCATAGTTTCAGCTATGTAGGTCTGCCTTAATTGAATTCAAGTTAAGATTGTTTTTTAGTTTCCAAACAAAGATTGAAACATGCAAAAATGTTAAGATCATGTTATCATGCTCAGTAAGGATAATTTTCAAAGTCTAGCCCCTAAAGGATAAATTTCTAAGATAATTCACTGCATTTGAGTGTTTAAAAACAGCTAGACTTCTCATCAATGAAGATACCTACATAATGAACATTTGTATACCTAACCCTGAATTGTACGCCCATCTTTTTGTTTTTTTTGAGTTGGAGTCTCACTCTGTCACCCAGACTGGAGTGCAGTGACCGCTCCTGGCCACTGCAGCTTCGACCTGCTGGGCTCCAGCGATCTTTCCACCTCAGCCTTCCAAGTAACCGGAATTACAGGCTCGTGCTACCAGCCCAGCTAATTTTTTGATTTATTGTAGAGATGAGGTCTCGCCAAGTTGCCCAGGCAGGTCTCGAACCCACGGGCTCAGGCAATCCACTCACCTCGGCCTCCCAAAGCGCGGGATTACAGGCTGAGCCATGGAGCCTGGCCTGTACGCCCATCTTTAAAATTAAAAAAAGATAAAAACAGGGAGGGAAAAAAGAAACAAACAAACAAAAAGATGTAAGATGCATAATCCATCTCAAAATTGTGATATCTCAAAACAATCGCTGACTTAACTTCTGACCATAAAAAAAAAAAAAAAAAAAACAGCCGGGCACCTAAAGATATATTATTTTCTAATTATTATGGTGTCTAAAAAGATAAAATACTTAGATAATTTCTTTAAATTTTATTTAACTTAAAATCTAGCTTTCTTGTTAATGGGTACCAACATATATTTAGAAAGAATAAGTTCTAGCGTTCAATAGATTTATAGGTGATTATAGCTAACAATAATTTATTTTATATTTCAAAATAACTAGAAGATTTGGAATATTCCCAACACAAATACCTGATAAGTGTGTGAAGTAATGGATATCCCAATTACCCTGATTTGACCATTACACGTCATATACGTTTGTCAAAGTTTCAAATGTCCCCCAGAAATATGTACAATCATCATATAGCAATAAAAAGGAGTTAGCTTTCTTAAAATTTAGACTCTCTGAATATCAACCCAGAAAGCACTCAAGAATTTGGAATAAATCTCACCCCATTTTATTAATTCCAAATTTATTATTAGGTACAATTTCTTTTGTCCTTTTGCAGTTAAAATTAAACCCACTCACTTAGATCTTTCATTAGCACATAATCTGTTGTAATTTCTTTCTATTGGTTTCATGGAAGAAACTTTAACTCCTGTCACCAGATACACATCTCCTCTGACAATAACACATACGCACATACACACATCCCTCTAAGACTTAAGGTGACTGGGAGCAATTTATTACATTGTTCTTGAAAGCATCTCTCTTAGATATGCATGCATGGGGATATCTGACCCAAAATAAGTAAAATAATTTGATTTATAAAAGTTGATTATAATATCTATAATTAATTTTTTTTTGAGTCAGAGCCTCACTCCATCGCCCAGACTGGAGTGCAGTGGCACGCTCACATCCACCCCAGTGTCGACCCTGCTGGACTCCGGTGATCCTTCTGCCTCAGTCTTCCAAGTAGCCGGAAATATAGGCATTCGCTACCATGCCTGGCTAATTTTTGGCCCAGGTTGGTCTCGAGCCTGCAGGCTCAGGCAATCCTCTCTCCTCGGGCCTCCCAAAGTGCTGGGATTGCAGGCTGAGCCATTGAGCTTGGCCTCTATAATTAATTTTATCTTTTCTACACCTAAACCCACTCTACCCCCCCAAATAAAATTGCTATGCAAAAAAAAATAAAAATATCATCCCATATGTGCATCAAATATTCAAAACTAGTTGCTTTGCGCATTTTAAAATGCAAAAATTCATGGATTTTTCTACCACCCAATTAAAGGACAGCCCTTATGTATCTCAACTAATTAGGTTTTTAATAATAATATACAAAATAGTTAATATTTTAAATACTATAAAGGCACTATAAAACTTGCACTGTCTTGTGAAATGAAGGTTGAATTTTATTTATAAGTTCAGCATTGTGAATGTAATGGAGTTCAATCTTAAAAATCAGTAAGTTTCTATAACTGTACATAATTGTACACATTTATATTTTTTCTGAATATGTAATTAGCAGAACGCGCTAATGGAAAGACTCATATATTTAGTTTCACTCCACTACATGAAGAACAATATGAGCTGCCTCTGTTCCCTGGTCATATCAAGGAACTATAATTTGAAAATGATTTTATTAGCATGAATGCAGTAATTCTACAGTCACTAGAATAACAAACATTACTTTCTAGATGGAAATGCAAATTCCTTACTAATGAGTATTTTCAGACCAGAGTATTGTTCTTCTTTTTATTTATTTGAAACAGCGGTCTCACTTTGTCACCCAGGCTGGAGTGCAGTGGCATAATTATGGCTTACTGCAGCCTCAAACTTCTGGGCTCTAGCAATCCTGCCGCCTAAGCCTCCTGAGTAGCTGGCACCACAGGTGCGCACCACCATATCTGGCTAATTTTTAAAAAAATTTGTTGGGCCGGGTGCGGTGGCTCATGACTGTAATCCCAGCTCTTTTGGAGGCTTGGGTGAGAGGATTGCTTGAGCCCACGGGTTCGAGACCAACCTGGGTAACTTGGTAAGACCTCAACTCTACAATAAATAAAAAAATAATCTGGGTGTGGTGGTGCATGCCTGTGGTTCTGGAAGACTGAGGTGGAAGGATCACCTGATCCCAGCAGGTGGAGGCTGCGGTGGTGCCACCGCACTTCCGCCTGGGCAACAGAGTGAGTCTCTGACTCAAAAAAAAGAAAGTATTTTTTTGTACAGCCGAGGTCTCGCTATTTTGCCCATATTGCTGTCAAACTCTTGGGCTCAAGCAATCCTCTTGCCTCAACCTCCTTAGGTGCCTCAGCCTCCTTAAGTACTGGGATTACAGGTGTGAGCCACTTCACCCGGCCCCAGACCAGAATATTGTTGCGCTTGCATATTATACTTATCCGTTCCATTAATATATCCAGATACTTGTCCTTCTTATAAAAATTAATGTCCCTTGTACTGTGCTTTCTTCTAGTGTCTGCTTCAGATATCAAACATGCTTGGTCCTAGAGCATCTTAGTGTTATAAATGTCCAGTAGATGGCAGTCTATGCACTGGAATTCACAGAACACCCTCTAACTGCAGCAGGTTTTAAATCTGCATTTTGGAAATTTTATCAAGTTTCATGCAATAAGGTTGAACTTTAGGCTATTGCCTTCTTCATTTTCAGCCTTGGAGAACCAACATAAATGAAGTAAATAGCTATTTTTTGTTTCATTTTGTTTTCGAAAGATTTTTGGCACAACAAAACAAAGGAAATCATTAGCTTAAAACATCTGCAAACACTGGATTGATGAAGGCAGTCAACCGATCTTCTATACATTGTCTTGATTTGTTAGAAAGGAGTAGACTGGAGGTTGTGATTTGCCAACAAGATGCTGCCCTTTAACTGTGACCAATGACACACTAGATGACGCTTTGCCCTCCTGGAGAGTGTCCTTGTATGTTGAAGACATCTTATAGATGATATAGTGAGAGTTATTATTGTTAAATACTGAAAAGTGGCTGTGATACAGGCTTCCAGTCTGATTTGTCAACGTGAAAAACTTGGGGGGGAAGATTGGTTGGGGGGCGGGGGGGGGGGGGAAAG
>NW_007252977.1:389360-421394 GCF_000164805.1 Carlito syrichta | reverse complement strand
GGGGGGGGGGGGGGGGGGGGGGAGAGAAAGAGAGAGAGAAAGAGAGAGTGTGCCTGCGCATGAAAGGAATGTATTCCCCTAAGGGAGGGAAGATTCCCAGGGGATCTTTGCCTTTGTGGTTGTTTTTGTGTACCTCAAAAAACTTGTGCAAAGAACCAAATAACCTTCTTTCTTCCACTGGAGAACAGAGAAAGGAAGAAGCATTGTTTCCAAGAGTTAAATTAGCATTCAGAGCATCCACTGGCAGTAGGAGGTGGTGAAACTACCAGCTCAGGGGAAGATTTAGGAGAGCCCTTTCCTGATCAAAGGACAGGAAGGTACCTCTGAGGTCACCAACTCTATTTGAATGCAAGATGCACAGGGCTATTGTAGACCAGTATGTGGTACAAACCAGGGGAAGGTGAGAGGAGACTAAGCAAGTGTGAATCTTCACACCTGTCTCTCACTGGACTCCAAACACTCTTCAACCCTCTGCTTCTCACCAGACTATCACCTTCTCAGTCTTTAGGTCTCAACCTCACAGTAAATATTTCTTTAATAAATGAATGAATGGATGATGATGAAGAGAAAATTCATATTCCCAGCCCAAGAGTTTGAAGGCAGCAGAGGCAGCAACTATAGCCACGGTTGTGGCAACAGGAGGGAAGAGCTCTTCTGCAGGAAGGGCCGCTCTGTGGCCACTGCACGAAGGCATGGAAGTCGGGAGGGAACTTAAGAAGGGGTCAAGACAATCTCACTGCTGGGTGTGGACACAAAAGAATTGGAATCAGAGTCTCGAAAAGGTGTTTGTACCCTCATATTTATAGAAATAGTACAGTAAGTCCCCTACATACGAACGAGTTCTGTTCCCAGAGCATGTTCGTAAGTTCAATTTGTTCATAAGTCCAACAAAGTTAGTCTAGGTATCCAACTAACACAATCGGATAAACAGCACTGTACTGTAATAGGTTTACCATACTTTTCACACAAATAATACATAAGAAACACCAAAAATAAAGAAAACATCTTTAATCTTAAAGTACATCATGTAACAATGTATGCCAGACACACAAACTAATTTACATGATTGGACATGCCAACACACGATCGCATCTTTGAAAGTTCACAACTTGAAGGTTTGTATACAGGGGACTTACTGTATTCACAACAGCCAAAAGGCTATCCAGCCACCCAAATGTCCAGCCCTCCAAATGAATAAACAACATGTAATATGCAGTAAATATATGGAATATTATTCAACCTTAAATAAAGGACGTTCTAACACATGCTGCAAAGTAGATAAACCTTGAGGGTAAAGTGCTAAGTGAGATAAACTAGTCACAGAAAGACAAATACTGCATGATAACACTTATAAGAAGTAGACAAACTCATAGAAACAGAAAGTAGAGGGGTGGTTGCCAGGGACTCAGGAGAGGGAGAAATGGGGAGTTATTTAATGAGTACAAAGTTTCAGTTTTGCAAGATAGAAAGGTTCTGGAAATCGGTTGCTTAACAATGCGAATATACTTAACACTACTAACTGTACGCTTAAAATGGCCGCAGTGAATTTTACCACAATTTAAAAAATATTAAATAGAAAGAAAAAGAGAGAGGTCAAGAGTAGATTACCCAGGGCAGAGCATTGTATCCAGTGCCTGCTTCCTTCTTTATCTCAGAGCTGAGATTTCTACCTATAGTTCAGCCTGGTTTAAATCTTAGGGATTTTGCATTTCTAGCTCCACGTTCATGACGCCTGGCCTAGTTGGGCCTTGGCCTTGTACTATTGCCATCTCGCCTTCTGGCTCTGTTAAGTGGGATTCTGCAACCCTTAGAGGGCTCTGGCCCAATGCCCTAGGCTGGGTCCCTGCTTTGCTGTCTCTCTTTCTCTGTTCCTTCTCTTCTTGTAACTCATTCTCATCTAGGAGCGGAGTCTAACCTTGAGATTCTGACATCCTACGAACTGACTTTCCTAAGGAGAACTCTGGCCCGCATCGATTTCCTGGCCTGTTCCCATGAGAATGACACCTGTCTTGGATTACCCAAGGCTGTCCTGGTTTTTGCTCCCAAAGTCCTGTATCCTGGGATACGGCCTCAGTCTCGGGCAAACCAGGACAGTTGTCCACCCTGGCTGTGACCACCCTCTGTCTGTCAGTGTTGGACCCCTCGCTGACTGTCCAGTGGCCCCCAGTAGAGGCAGGGATGAACCTGGCCAGCATGGCAACTACTCAGCTTGGAGTCCTAGGCTGTGCCCAGAGCCATATCTAAAGCATCTCAATAAAGAGGGACAGGGAGGATGAGGAAAAGCTCAGCATCTGGAAGGCACTGAAATGCAAACCAGGAAGTCAAGAAGAGGAGACTTGGAGCAAAGAGCTAATGTTTGAGAACTGTGCTGCTATTTTTACATGAATGAACTCATTCAATCCTTACAATCTTATAAATTCGACACTATGATTATCGCTATTTTATGGATGAGGAAACTGAGACCTGGAGAGAATAGATAGTTGGTTACACTGGACTTTGAACTTAGGCCATCTGATGTTAACCGGTGGCCCTGGGAGAGTTTAAATGGACTGACACCTAGTCCTACATACAGAAAACCTGATGTAATTGGTTTAGGATATGGTCTGGCCATTGAGATTTTTATGTTTCTTAGATGATTTTAACAGGTGCCCAGGGTTTAGAACCACCACACTAAAGCCTGGCTTTCTTCTGTTTCTTTTCCTTTCCTTTTCTTTCTTTTTTTTTTTTTTGAGTTGAAGTCTCCCTCTGTCACCCAGGCTGGAGGACAGTGGCATGCTCACGGTCACCGCAGTCTCGACCTGCTGGGTTCAGGTGATCCTTCTGCCTCAGCCTTCCAAGTAGCTGAAACTACAGGCACACCCAACCATGCCCAATTAATGTTTTGATTTATTATAGAGAGGAGGTCTCACTAAGTTGCCCAGGTTGGTCTTGAACCCGTGTGCTCAGGCAATCCTCTCACCTCAGCCTCCCAAAGTGTTGGGATTATAGGTATGAGCCACCGTTCCCGGTCTCTTTTTTTTTAAATGCGTTTTTTTTTTTTGAGACAGGGTCTTGCTCTGTGGCCCAGGTAGAAATGCAGTGGTATGATCATAACTCATGGTTGCTTCAAACTCCTGGCCTCTTGTCTCAATCTCCCAGGTAGCTACCATGCCTGGCTAATTTTTTTTTTTTGAGTTGGAGTCTCTGTTGCCCAGGCTAGAGTGCAGTGGCATGCTTGTGGCCACCACAGCCTTGACTTGCTGGACTCAGGCAATCCCTCCATCTCAGCCTTCCAAGTAGCTGGAACTCCAGGCATGTGCCACCATGCCCAGCTACTTTTTTTATTTACTGTAGAGACAAGATCTCACCAAGTTGTTCAGGCTGGTCTTGAATCCCTCCCAAAGTGCTGGGATTACAGGCTTGAGCCAGCTAATTTTTAAACATTTTTTTGTAGAGATGGAGGTCTCACTATGTTGCCCAGCCTGGTCTCAAACTCCTGGCCTCAAGTGAGACTCCTACCTTGACCTCTCATAGTGCTGGGATTAGAGGTGTGAGCCACTGTGCTGGTCTAAAGCCTGGCTTTCTAGTAATGACTCAATTCTGCTTTTCATGAAGGTGAAGTTTCAGAGGCAGGCAGAGCTGGGGAAGTCAGGGAATAAGAACAAGGATGGAAGCAATGAGAAACAGTTCTCAGAGGATCGCTGTGAATACAGCCGTGCACTGTTGCTTTCGTCTAATGGCTACTCACCATTGAGTGAATTAGACAGATTTAGACATACATGGTCAGGACAACCATTGGATCCAACAACCACTGGATGTTGTACTGCCTCTTGACATCTTCCCCTGATGTTATATCCTCCATGCATGTGAGGCTAGGTGTGTCTTCCTCTGTATCTGCCTTCTGCATCTGGGTTAGATCTATTTCTGAAAAGACAAAGTCGGCAAGGTTAATTTTACCTAACGTATGCATTTCTCCAAAACATAGCTTCTCCTTTCTCATCATTGTATTAAGGTTTAGGAACAAGATAAAAAATGGTTTTCGGCTCTTAATCTGTCCTTTCATCATTCACTTCCATGCCCTTGCCCTGTGAAAAGAGCCCAGCACCTAGATTTTGAGATTTTAGTTGAGATGGTAAGAGTTTACCATTACCTTAGGGAAAATGTATTCATTAGACATGCCTATGTGAGTTATTCATAAGCCTGTATACCATTTTCACGGTAGGTAATTCCTTTTGTGATTTTTTCCAAAGAAGCTCGCAGGTACTAATAAAGTAGAAAAGTCCACAATGTGGGTGGACCACTCAACCACCCATTAACATTGGTCCTTAAGCAAGAACCAATTGAGTTCACCAGGCCCCCAGCTCCACAAACTCTTCTCACACAGTTCTGGTTGATTACTTCCTGGCAGCCGAACAGTGTATAGTGGTTCCAGAACATGGCTTATCTATAATCAAGAAAACCAGGTCTTGCAAAGGTCCAACTTCATATAAGTTGACTAAGACTCCAGTTCCTATCAATGGATACAGGAGTTTCAAGAAACTTCATCTCCTTTCAGGTTTAAACTTAAAAGAGGATGCATTCATTTTCAGATTTCCAGTAACTTTTTGCTTCCTACAAAGTTAGAGTTTGGGTTGATCATCTTGTGGTGCTTATAGAAATACAGGGATAGGTTTATCTTCTCTTGCTTGGTCTTCCTTGACCAGGAGGGGGCTTTTGAGGCAGTCTTCTGTGGGTAGGGATGAGGGTGGCTCTGGCTATAGGGCAGGGTGAAGCCCTGGGTGATATTTGTGAGCCCAGCATCACCAACATTGGCTCTGACCAAGAGTAAACAAACCAAAGTCACAGGCCGAATTCAGCCCACAGTTTACTCCCCCTGCCCCCAATAAAACAGTTTTATTGAAACACAGCATGCCTATTCATTTGTCTATTGTCTCTGGTTGCTTTTGTGGTGAAATGGCAAAGTTCATTCGTTTTGACAAAGACCATATGCTACAAAACCTAAAAATATTTACTATCTGGCCAAGGAAAAGTTTGTTCAGTCCTGAGGTAAGTTATTCACAGAATTAGAAGAGACTTGGTTGAAAAATATTCAGTATGTCCCTAAGACCTAAATCAAGCAGGCCACCTCTTGACTTGAATGTGGCGCCCCTGCAATTTGGAGTCAGTTTCTAAAAGGCTTTCGGCAGTGAGACACATACTAGCCTCCAGTTGGCACTTAGAGTTTTTCTTTTTTCAAACACTCATTATAAAAACAGGCTTATGTTTTTCTAACTAAATGGAAATTATAAACTAGTATTTGGTGCACTTTAGAATTGTGTTCTAGCAAAAAAAAATTGCTGATTGGAGACGTTCTAGAAAACATTTCCAGGACCGTTGATTTTTTTTTTTTTTTAATTTTTAATTTTAAAGATGTGAGGTACAATTTAGGGTTAGGTATACAAATGCTCATTATGCAAGTACCCTCGATGAGGTGTGTCGTGTTCCCCCTCCCACTTGATTTTTTTATTCCGCCTACAGGAATGCTCGACTGCTTCTTTTCTTTGTCTTTCTTTCTGGGGGAAGTCTATTGTCCCCTTGGGCCTTACTGTTCTCTCTTTTTAAAAACTAGTGAGTCAGAGCCCTGCTACAGTGAGAAAAATGTTCAGTCTCGCAGGCCCTTGCTATGGTGAGAGATGGCGCCAAGGTGCAAAGATGTCACTTGATGAGCTACTTACAGTCAGAGCAATGCACTCAGTCCCAGGGCCCACCACTCCCTGTAGATGAGGCCTGCCACAAGTCAGGAGGCTCCTCCTCTTTCTTTGCCCTGTGCCTTTTACGCTGCTCTGAGGAATCTTTCCCCTCAGGGTAGGGCTGATGAAACATTCCTAAATTCCCCCAGGACACACCAAATGAGGGGAGCTACATGAATTCTTTTCTGGAAGAAACTAGCTGGTTGTAGTGACCAAGCACAGAGTCGGGAGCCTTGAGACACCTTGTTAGAGCTTGTTTTCTTTCCCAGATCTTAAATCAGTTTGCTAGGCATTTGAGTGGCAGCGCTTAGCTAAGTGTGGTGATGCCACAGAGGGGGATTTTTAAAATTTGCTTCTTTGTACACATGAGTCTGGCAATGTAGTTTACAGATTAAATAAAGGGAACGTGCATTTCTAATGACATAAAAATAGTGATGGGATAAAAACCACTTGGGAGAGGGAGTGAAACAATACTATATTTAAACCAGAGAGGGATTGTCCAGCTGGCTTTAAATCTCTTCACTTGTCCGAGGCTGGTGTGCTCGGTCTTCTCAAAGAACTCCATGAGAAGATAGGATGTTAAGAGCATGACCTTTCTCATTACTGACCCCAGCTTCCTAAGAATGAAGCTCAGACCCCAATCTGCAGGACGAGAGCTACCACAGCTGAGGGAGGATGAAAACCCCGGCTTTGTCTCTGACTCATTGAGCAGCCATGGAAAATTCTGATTACAAAACACGAAGGAGTCAAAGTCTTTCCCTTGAGAAACTTCTCCTGGCAGTGTCTCCCACCCATCTACCCACCCTAGCTGTCTCAAACCACCTCCCTGGGCAGTGGGGAAAGCTGGGATCTCCACAGTGGTGAGGGAGAGGGGAGAAAGCTGCCAGAGGCTGGGGTAACTCACTTGGCTTCAAGCCCCGCCTTGGTCCTGGGTGACTATGTTGGATAATGTAAGATGCTGTAACAGATAAACCCCAGAATCTTAGTAGCTCACACAATGGAAATCTCTAGTTCATGTAAAAGCCCCTTCACGCTGGAGGATAGGGTAAAAGACAGCACTTTCCTTTGCCCAGAGAGCAGGACTGATACTACCCAGGTACCAATCCTGAGGTGGAAGTGAGAAGGAGGGTCTCAGGCTGAGAGGAGGGCAGTTGCCTGACCCTTCCCTCTACTTGCAGGGAAAGTTGAGGCCAGAAAAGTGGACTAATTCAGAAATGGTGCAGGGGCTCATGGACCTAGATTTCAGGCTCCCTGCTAAATCTGGGAGGGACCAGAGGCAGACACAGTTGGGACACGTCGCATATGATTTCTTTAGAGCCAAGACAACTAGCACAAGTGGCTTAAAATCTGCCAAAATTAGAATTTTCCTCTTAGGTCTGTGCAGACTTTGTTCTGATCACAACCAAGAAGGTTTCACCCACCGTTCATTTGTTACCAAACACTTACACCAAAGCAATACTTGATATTACTCATGCTGCTTTTCACCCCCAGGGACACTTGGGTCTTTAGCCCAGGAGAGGGTTGTCTCCAAGGTTGGTGTGAGTGGACAAGTATGTAGAGGATACCCTGGCCTTTTGGGCAAGTCTGTGTAGGATCAGGCTGCCTGAGCAGATGCCGTGAGCACTCTGCTCATAACCTTTGAGTATCTGCATCTTAGGACCCAAGACCTTTTGTCCACCAAAGCAGTGAAAACTTCTCTGGTGTTCCCTGTGCCTAGATGCAGGCAGGCCACCATCTCCACTGACAGCCTTGGCAGCAGCCTTCAACCAACTTGGGAATTGGATATAAATACTTTTTCTCTTGCTCCTGGAGTGGGATAATTCTTGTTTGTGCTGTCTCCCTGAGTTCTCCCATGCATGTAAGCTGACCATGGTAGCCAATGTCATAGCTATCCCAGAGCTGCCTTCCTTTCTCTGTATCACTTTTTTAGTTCTCAGCTGATGGTGCTTCCTTTTCTTCTCAAATAACTTGCATATGAATCCTTGCCTCAGGGTCTGCTTCTGGGAGAATGCAAACTAACATGTCACTTTTCCAGAAAATAGCCTGGGCTGCATGGAGGAGGGGGTGTTATTCTGATACTTTAAAAATAATGTTTCCTGAGGCAGATGGTTTGAGATGATTTATTCCCTTCCAAGCTAATCTCAATAGACACATGGCACTAATGCCCTTATGTAAGTGGCGTGAGAAAGCTCTTTTGTCTCCTTTTCTGCCATATGAGGACACAGCAACACACTGCCCCTATGAAGAGGCCATCACCAGACACTGAATCTGCTGGTGCCTTGACCTTGGACTTCCCAGTCTCCAGAGCTGTGAGAAAACAGATGCCTGTTATTCATAAGCCACCCATCTATGATAATTTTGTTATAGCAGCTTGAATGAACTAAGACAATAGGTCAGCATTCAGTTTGAGAAATGCTAAGTGAAAGGGACACATACTTTCAAAACAGGCCAGTAAAACAGCCTTCTTAAGGAAAGAAATTTCAAAGAAGGGGATTTGCAAAACTGTTATTTGATGTCCCTCATAGCTATTAGTGTATATGCAGTGCTGATAGCTATGCAGTGACCTTTGTTGTTAGACACACAATTTATTACCATCCTCTGCTCCCAGAAGAAAGAAAAAAATCAAGTACTGGTATGTTCAGAACCCACGTGTGAATTTTTCCATATTAGGGAAAAGAAATACTATGGGGTCAAATGGAACAAATAGCTAATTGGAAGATGGGAGAATTCCAAAGGTTCAGAATAGCACTCCTGTGTTTGTACTTGCTGGTAAGGAAAGGATATGTGTTTTGGAGGTTAGAGAAATCAGGTTCCAGGCGTGCACAAGTTGTGTGCTCACTGCAGTTTCACATGTGTGGTTAGCCAGCTCCATGGGTTCACTAGAGGCTTATTTGTATAGGAGGCTTAGAAGAAAGACACTGAACTCCAAGGTTAAGTCCTATATTTGGCCACAAGCAAAAGCTCAAAGCTCTCAGCCATTCAGGAGAGAAAACAGTACTAATATATTTTCTGCGATTGATTTTATAATCCTTTAGTAACAACAGTGAACTCTGTGTGTGTGTGTGTGTGTGTGTGTGTGTGTGTGTGTGTGTGTGTGTGTGTGTGTGACTTAGAGAACACCTTAGAGGTGAATAGTTCACTTTTGAAATAGTCAGCTTCATAATTCACATTCCAGGGGTCCTCAGCTAGCATTTGTAAGACCCTAACCAACTGTGCCATTGTAAGTTTATCTCCAATGAACACAAGAATGTTTGCTAGTAGCATAAGGGATGCTAGAAATAAATTTTCAATAGTGATCAAGATATGCGGGTTAGTTGGAAATACTACACAGGCAATTCTGTCCTTGTATAAACAACAGGGAGTAAGAATCTGGAGAAATTTCCACAGCCTACCCCTTTGCAGGGTCATTTTTGAACCGGGACTTCAATAACTCAACAGAGAATGCTGTAGCTTGTCTTCTGATCAGAAGTTTAGCTAAAATTTTCACCAGAATACTGATGCATCTGCCTTGAGGGACCATTTCACACATGCTGGGACTTTGCTGTGCTTATTGTGTCAAGTTGGATCATTGTTTTGAGTATGTGATCATGTGACATCTTTTGTCTCAAATGTGTTTTCAATATAATTCATCACCCGGTAATGAGATTATGGAGGAGGAAGAGTCTAATTCTCACCTGTTCCTAGCTGCCAACGGTGATCAATATCTGCCAGAGTACATAAAACTCACGAACAACCACATATGTTGAAGGTAGCTTACTAGGCATGCTCATTTGATCTAAGATGATTGTTTAAGGGTAAGGAGGAAACACTGATTTTTTTTTTTTTTTTTGAGTTGAAGTCTCACTCTGTTGCTCAGGCTGGAGTGCAGTTGCATGCTCACAGCTACCACAGCCTCCACCTGCTGGGCTCAGGAGATCCTTCTGCCTCAGCCTTCCAAGTAGCTGGAAGTACAGGCATGCACCACCATGCCCAGTTAATATTTTGACTTATTGTAGAGATGAGGTCTCACCAAGTTGCCCAGGCTGGACTCAAACCTGTGAACTCAGGCAATTCTCTCACCTCAGCCTCCCAAAGTGCTGGAATCATAGGTGTGAGCCACAGCGCCTGGCTGAAACACTGATTTTTAAACACAGCCCAGTGAATGTAACTGGTCTCATCTCCTATCAGCCCTCACAGTTCTATGGGGGTGGGGGCCGTGACAAAGGGTGAGTCAAAACACCACCTCCCTGTGGTCTGTGTAAAAAATGTGGAGTGAAAGGAAGCCCTGCTTTGAGGCATGATTACAAAGTGGGCAGTATAATTTTTCTTTAAAACACAGGATGTGAGTAATATTACATTTCTTTCCTTTCTCCAAATAAACTGAATAATGCTCCAAGCCTTCATTTGGCCTGACTGGTGGAAAGGTCAAGCTTTGTCTTGCCAGTGTCCTGCTTGGTACCATGCGCATGCCCTGTATGTGGTCCTCAAAAACCACAGCTGAAAGGCTCAAGTTTAAAGCTAAATCATTTCTTAAGGATGGAAACTCTGCTGGACCTGCCATTCTGGGACATAGCCAAGTCCAAGAGCCCAGTGCCCAGGGTCCAGCTTCCTCAGGGACTCTAGGAGGCTGTTCCCCAAGGTCCTATCACATCTTGGGGTACTGCAAGAGATCAGGGCACAGGCCTCAAGTGCTTATGGAATCCATACACCTTTGCTATCTTCCCCATCTTAGCTGCTCTACGAATTGCTTTCTGATTTTGCTTTTTCCATTCCTTCCATGTTGGGTCCCCTATAATCACTCTTCAAGGAGTCTTTTGAAACACAATGTGGACTCTTTCCCTTGGAATGGTGACTGGAATGATAACATGTGGACACTATAAACAGTGGCCCTACAATGTAACCTACTTGTGTTGACAGCCATTATTCAATACCATCAAGAGATGGGTGAGAGAAATAGCTGTAAAATTGTCACCTGAAGCTATCCAGGAAACAGGATGTGACTTTCTGAGGAAAGAAAGTGAAAGAGAAAAAAATGGAAATTTTCCTATAGTGGACAAAGGGTAAGTCAAAACAGCACCTCCCTGTGGTCTGTGGAGTGTGCTTTTGGGGGCACATGTATGTCTTTAACTGTGCAAGGAAATATATACTTTCTAACAGCATAAGCACCATTACTATGATAATGGTTGCTTAAAATATCATTTAATTCAAAATGAGTAATGCATTTTAATAATAATTCGCATTTGCTCAGCATTAGATATTTTCCTGTGAGAGATCTCATTTGCTCTTGACAACATTCTGAGAATGGGGCATGACACACAGGATTTCCCCACTTTTTGGCTAAGAAAAATCACACACTTTTCATGTTAATGCAGATTCGAAGCCAAATAGTAGATAGTTAAGTGTAACCCAAGTGCCTTATTTTTCCACTTGCCACTCTGCCCTAAGCTGTGAGGTATGTAATGAAAATATGGTTAAATATGGTTTATAGAACACTTAATCTCAAGTGAGTTAGTTACTTTGAAGTACATCTTTCAAATCAGCCATAAAAAGCTTTCCTCACAATGTCCACTGGATGATTGAATGCTCTTTTCCTGTAGACAATATATTTGACCCCTACTGAGCCGAGTACATATTGGATGCTCCCAGCACTCTGCAGCTGAGAGCAATTTGGTGGGACATAGGTTTATAGAGGGATTAGGCACGTGCAGTCATTCATTCACTCAGAAACACTCCAATAGTGACTACTGTGTGCCAAGCATCATCCTAGACTCCAGTGCTGCTGTGTCCAGCATTGTTGCCATGAGCCACGATGGGGGTGATTTAATTTTAAATTAATTAAAATTAAAAAAGAAATTCACTTCCTTAGTCTCGCTAGCTGCATTTCAGGTACTCAATAGCTACATGTGGTCAGTGGCTCTTATTGGTCAGTGCATATCTAGATTCTTTTTTTTTTTTTTTTTGAGTTGGAGTCTCACTCTGTCGCCCAGACTGGAGTGCAGTGGCTGCTCCCGGCCACCGCAGCCTCGACCTGCTGGGCTCCGGCGAGCCTTCCGCCTCAGCCTTCTGAGTAGCCGGAATTACAGGCGTGCGCTACCACGCCCGGCTGATTTTTTGATGTATTGTAGGGATGAGGTCTCGCTGCCCAGGCGGGTCTTGAACCCGCGGGCTCAGGCAATCCACTCACCTCAGCCTCCCAAAGGCGCGGGATTACAGGCTGAGCCACCGAGCCCGGCTCATATCTAGATTCTTAAAGGAAGAACGATTCTTTAAGAACTTTCCATTTCTTATAATGGACATAGAGCAGAAAATTCTATTGGAAAGCACTGCTCCAGAGTTACAAAGATATAATGGGACAAGATTTTGTCCCTCCATTTAAAAAACTTACAATTATTGCATGCTTATAGCAGAATTTAGGATACATCATGGTAAATTCCATAATAGGTTATCAGTCTGATTTAGCAGGTGTTAGTTGTGCCAGTCACTATGCTAAACTATATGAATATAATGAAGCTGAAAATTTGGCCTCTAGTCCCCAATAATTTACAGTACAATGGAGACAAGAAAATACCTCAAGGCCTTGTGATCAGAGCAACTTTCTCTGCCTGGGAAACTTACAAGAGGAAAACACAATTATGCCTATTTCTTCTGTCTTCTCTATCACTGTACATGGCTTGTTTTTTGAACACCACAGAAAATTCTTTAATAACTGTATTATGTAATAAGCAATTATTATAATTTTGTACTGCCATCCTCAAAGCCTTGGGCTCCCTTTGCTCTATTTTCCAAATGAGCCTGGACCATAGGGTGGGAACTGTGACAACTCCCAAATTCACTTGGCAGCATTAATCATAGGGTAGGCAATTAGACCTCCTGCCAATGATGTTTCTCACTGTGCTCTAATGGTTAAAGCTGGGAGAACTCCCTTCTGTCCCCTACTCCCACTCTGGGTCAGGTGGAGACATTTATGCCTTAAAATGGCCCTCCAGTTATAAGGGTACTCAGCAGTGATATTTTCTGGAAACTTCTGCCAGCTGTTATGTGTCTCTTCTCCCTTTAGCTTGTTCCATTTAAATTGCACAGAAAATGAAATAGTTTTATCCCTTACAGTAAGATAACTCATTTAACTTGTGGGTAGTGAATATTAACTGTGTTTTCTGAGACTTGTATGAAAAAGACATCTATTATGGGGCGGGGTTGCCCTCTGGAGCTAGGGCCAAGGATTTACCCCTCAGGTTCCTTCCTTGTTGGCATTAGTGTTACTCTACATGGAGGAAGTTACTCAGGAGTGAAAGCATGACTCTGTGGAGACAGGAATCTATTTTAAGCTGGGTTATTTCCTCACTTAAGTGACCTTGGATAGTTCTAGCTTCTCTCTGTGCTCATGTCTTTGCCTCTATAGCTGATGCCAACACAGCATTTGTTGCATTTGTTAAATGGTTGAAATTTTTGCAATCTTAATTGTTAAAGTAAAACCAGGCAGCCTAAGCTCTTAATTTGGATTCATTTCTTGTTCCCACCGGTGATGAATTAAGTGATCCTGGGTAAGTCATTTATCCTTGGAGCCTTGTTCCTCCCATCTGTAAGATGAGTTTATGTGTATGTGTCCTTTCCTACCTACTGGGAATACAGGAGCACACATATGTGGGAGAGTTTGGAAGAGTTGAGCTTTATGAATATTTAGATTGTAAATAGACATGTCTGCCTGTTTGCCGGTCATATTTCTGTCTTTGATTAGCTTCCCCTTCCTTCCACAACCCCTTGAAATGGCAAACTTCAAAACTGGTTTGCACTCCCATAGCTGTCAGTGATTGGATCAGGGTGGAAAACACACGTAGAAGTCAATTTGTGATCTAGTCTGAGCCAATCAGATGTTCTCGTTGAGTCTACACATGTAGAAACACAGAAATGGAAGCTGGATGATGATGGGTCCTTGATGTTCAAGGTCAGGTAGGTTTGGGGAATTTTTTTATTCAATCCATATTGATGAAAGCACAAATTTTGGTCGACAAAGAGAGGCAGTAGAAAGGTGTGGATGGCAAATGTTCAGGGTCCACTTGTTAGTGGAGAACATGTGGTACTCAGTTATTTGTTTCTGTGATAGATCACCAAGTATTATACCATAATACTGTAAGAAAGGGATTGGCAGTAGCCAGAAACTGCTGAGGCGGGGGTGGAGGCACATAACATCAATAAGGGTAACTGATCCCAAACCAGGCAAAGTGGGAACCAAAGGGAGGCCCCAACTTTACCTGTGCAATGACCATTTGTATACCTAATCCTGAATTGTACCCCATATCTTTAAGAAAATAAAAGTTAACAACAGAAAAAAAAAGGAAGAAAAGTATGATGTGTTAAGAAAAGCAGGTAAGTGACCCTGGGGTACTAGACCGTGTGAGATGGGGTGATGGAGTGAGTGCTGCCTTATACTTTCTAATTCCCATGAGGTCTGGCTCTGTATTAGGCCTTCTTTACATTTGCATTCATGCCACAGTCTAAGGCAGTAGGGAGCATTATGGCTGCTGGTTTAGAGAACACAGTCAGCTACGTGACTTATCCAAGGTCATATACCTGGTTCTTGAGTTGGTAGAGAAATTGATTATAGGTTTCTGCTTCTAAGCTCAATGTTTTTTCTGCCACACAATAGCTTATTTGCTTTCAATATTGTTTAAGGCTGAAGTTTGAAAGTGAATTAAAGAGATCTAAAGAAACTGTCCTAGTCCAATGTAGATACAAAAGACTAATATTTTATTTGTAATTTGCCTGAGTAATATTTGACATCATCCAAGATATCTATCCTAATGCCAATAATCTCACTATTAAATTTATTTGCTTCTCAAGAATGTAAATGGCACATTCACTTGTTTCCTTACTCATTCCTCTCAAATCATTACTCATTTCTATTAGAACAAGAGAGTTTGTGAGGCTATCATATATTTTAATGGGTGTTTGTGCACCGTTTTAATAGATATTTTCTGTGTTTGGTCAACTGCTCTGTTAAGCCTGCATCTTCAAAAATATCATTAGAACACATTTTAGTGATAGTCACAGAAGCAAGCACCAACATTTATTTAAGATCTAAGCTGTATATAAAATATGTTTTTATTTCACCAAGGCAATCAAAGGTTTTCTTTTTTTTTTAACTATGAAACTATTTAGTCAAACAAAATGCTATGTTGAAAATTAACATGAAAAGAAATTAAACCAGAACTCGTGTGTTTGAGGGAAATTGCTAGACACCATTCCTTTGATCCCTTCTGCTGGTCCATGTCTGTCATCTTAGGGGAGCTAGTCAATAGCTTTAGATTCTATAGGGCACAGTTTTAAAGTCACTGTATTAAACTCTGAAATTGATTGTCAGTAATTTTTATTTTATAGAAAATCATTTTCCTGACGGAAAAATAGCAAGGTATGAACTGCATCTTGGAATTGCCTTCACTGAAGGCTTTGGTCTTACTCATCCTCATCTCACTTATCTTCGTGGTTACCACAATACCAAACAGTTTCTCTATAATGCCTGTTGAAGAAAGAATGTGAACAACTATATTAACAGAAACTTAGACTAGGGAATACATTATTTTCGTGGCTTTTACCATTTGCTCTTTCTTTCCCCATTGATGAAACACAATGCTATTGTAGTACTGTCAAACAGTTTTACATTGATGCACTTTCTCCCAAGCACATAGTGAGTTTCTCCATAAGGAAGAGCTTTGAAGTGAATAATCATAGGTGTTAAAGTCATTGGGTAACCTGGAGTAACATAAATAACCTCTCTAAGCTTCTGCTTCTTGATCTCTAAAACAGAGCAGTGGTATTTGTTTAAACTAGATAATAATACATAGGACATAGGGTTGTTGTCAGTACTATTTGCAAAATGCTTAGCACATTGCCTGGTGTATGGCATGTACTCAGTAAATGGAGACTACTGTTATTTTGAGGGTATTATGAAAGGCAATGAGGCAAAGAATAAAATCACTAAAAATGCAAAGTCACTCTCAAGTCAAATTGCATTACTCAATGTGCATATTGTGCTAAGTATACCACAGAGTACTTGTGCTATTCAGTCAACAGAACTTTCTGTCTTACAGTTGGCAAGTAATTAATCTTACCTTTTCCAAGAGGTTGTGCAATGTGATGGGGGGTTTAAGAAATATTCTCTCTGGCCGGGCTCGGTGACTCAGACTGTAATCCCGCGCTTTGGGAGGTCGAGGTGAGTGGATTGCCTGAGCCCGCGGGTTCCAGACTCATCTGGGCAACTTGGTGAGACCTCATCTCTACAATTAAAAAAAAAAAAAATTAGCCAGCCATGGTAGTGTGCGGTGTAGTTCCAGTTACTTGGAAGGCTGAGGCGGAAGGATCGCCGGAGCCCAGCAGGTTGAGGCTGCAGTGGCCGGGAGTGGCCACTGCACTCCAGTCTGGGTGACAGAGTGAGATTCCAACTCAAAAGAAAAAAAAAACAAGAGAAATATCCTCTCTAAAAAACATTGATTAATGCCCAGTATAGTTATTATCTCATTAATAGTTGGCACCATATTAATACAACTGAAGGAGAGGAGTAGGTTTCTTTGTTGGACATTCATAGAATGTCTCAGACTGGCAGCTGTTGTCTTTCTTTAAAAAATGACTATCTTCTTCCTGTTGCAAATATCCTATGCTTTATGCCCGTTTTTGTGTGTTTTTCAGTTGATTTGTTAAACTATCAGGTGTATAATTTTTTTCTTTGACATGTAAATGACTCACCTTTCTATAGTATGAAATCTCTCATTCCAGTTGACTTTACTCACTTTCTCCATGTCTAACTCTTCCCAGTCCTCTCTCATTACAATAAAAAAAAAAATCCCTACTTCCTTAGTTATAACTCTCTAGCTCTGTGGAAGTTTGAGTGACTCATTGCATAGTGGAATTGATGAAGTCAACAGCTGCTGGAAAAACATCTTTTTCCTTAATAGCTGTATCACCATGTGTTTGCTATTATTCCAGTAAGAAAAATATGTATGTCAAACATCCGTGGTCCTTCTTACTAAAATTGTCATTAGAGAAATTCATGTTTTAATATAACAAAATGTTCAAATGGGTACAGTTGAGGATGTTTTGATGGAGAACAAAATCATGGAGAAATTTTTAAAAAGTAGAAGAAGGGCCACAAGCAGTGGCTCAAGTCTATAATCCCAGCACTTTGGGAGGCCAAGGCAAGAGGATTCCCTGAGTTCTCAGGTTCGAGACCAGCCTGGGCAACTTGATGAGACCAGGCGTGGTGATGTGTGCTTGTAGTTCTAGCTACTCCGAAGGTTGAGGTGGATCACCTGAACCCAGCAGGTCGAGGCTGTGGTGACCATGAGCAACGTGCCACTGCACTCCAGTCTGGGTGACAGAGTGAGATTCCAACTCATATAAATAAATACATAAATAAATAAATAAATAAATAAATAAATAAATAAATAAAACGTTGAAGAAAAACAAATGGCAGGCATGCTGTTGATAATGCCGTAATTCATTGCAGAGTGGGTTAGGAGATCTTCTTCATGACACTACTAGTGGTAAAGCAGAAATTTGCTTTCATAGTCTCCAGGATGGTCTATTTATCCATCTAACAAGTGTTAATTGAGTGTCTATTATGGTCAAAATCTCTGCCTCATGGAGTTTAATCCTAAAGGGGGAGAAAGACTAAAGCATCGTGAGCAATTACATGAAAAGATTACTTAATATATGTGCTGTGAAGGAAAGACGCAAAAGGCTAAAACAGACATTAAGAAAAAGGACTAGGCTGGGCACGGTGACTCTCACCTATCATTCCAGCATTTTGGGAGGCCGAGGTGAAGGGATTGCCTGAGCTCATGGGTTCAAGACCAGCCTTGGCAACTTGGCGAGACCTCGTCTCTACAACAAATCACAAAATTAGCCAGGCGTGGTAGCACACGCCTGTAGTTCCAGCTACTTGGAAGGCTGAGGTGGAAGGATCACCCGAGCCCAGCAAGTCGATGCTGTGGTGGTCATGAGCATACCACTGCACTTTAGCCTGGGTGACAGAGTGAGACTCCAACTAAAAAAAAAAAAGGAAAAAGAAAAAGAACTTGCTTCAGTTAGAGAAGACATGGAAAACCTCTCTGAGGGGTGACATTGAGACTGAGGTGCAAAAGAGAAGGGGGTAGAGAGAGAGGAAGATGTTAGAGCATCTCGGTCAGAAGTAGCAGTTGGACTCAGTTAGGGCTTAGCATGTTCTTGGAACTGAAAGAACATCAGTGTGTCTGGAGCACAGATGCTGAGGAGGTAGTCTGAGATAAGACGGAGAGACAGGTAGAAGTTGAGGTCATGTAAGACTTTGTAGGAGATTTTATTTTGTTTTTTTGAGTATTGAGTCTTACTCTGTCACCCAGGCTGGAGGGCCGTGGCATGCTCATGGCCACCCCAGCATCGACCTGCTGGGCTCAGCAGGTAGCTGGAACTACAGGCACACACTACCATGCCCAGCTAATTTTTTGATTTATTGAAGAGATGAGGTCTCATCTTGTTGCCCAGGCTGGTCTCAAACTCGTGGGCTCAGGCAATCCTCTCACCTCGGCCTCCCAAAGTGCTGGGATTATAGGTGTGAGTCACCAGGCTGACCTCCTATTTTGTATTGAATATGATGAGAAATCACTGGAGGGTTTTAGATTGTGTGTGTGTGTGTGGTCACCTGTGTGACAATTTGTGTTGCTGCATAGCAAAATGGCCGAATGAGTTAGATGGAAACAGACTAGCTAGGCTAGACCAGGATCTCAGTGATGGTTGTTCACGCTGAGGTAGTGGGTGGGGAAATGAAGCCAGAGTGCAAATGCAAAAAAAACATCATGGAGATAAAACTGCTAGTATCTGGTAAAGGATGGCTACAGGGGTTGAGGAAAAGAGAAAGTTGTAGGGGAATTTGGGGTTTTGAGCTTGAGTAACTGCGTAGACGGTTGTACAATTTAAAATGATGTAGAATATTTGGCAGTGTAGAGGAAACATCAATAATTCAGTTTGGGATAGGATATGATAGAGATGCCAGTGAGACATCCGAGGGGAGATGAGATGGTCTAGAAAGGATATGAACAGAGAGACAAGAAGAGGGCTTAGCATGGAGCTTTAGGATATTTCAACATTTGTAGGTGGGGTAGAGGACAGCTGAGGAGTAAAGTATCTCAAAAGGAGAATGGCAAACTGGATGACAAATACTTTTGGAAGCAAACAAAGGGGGACCCCAAAGAGACCCGGAATTATTTTTTGGAGGATGAGCCCTTGTGCTAGAGGCTTCCCTTGCTAGGTAAGTGTTCTAGAAACCCATTGGCATCAGTGTACCAGCTAGTGTTGTTGTGAGAGGCTGCATTTGGCTTCAGTGAATTTTCTTTGGAGATTCTTTCAATGCGTTTTTCCCCATTTCATGACGGGTGATTTACGAGTGCACCTGCCCACACCACTAAGTCCTCAGCAGTTTTTGACCAAAAAACAGCAAGACACCCCTGTGCCCAACCCTCCCCATTCACTCAGTCTTGCCCCAGCAACTTCCCCAGCAATGAAAAAAGTCCTCAGAAAGAAGCATTTTGCCGATGTGGAAGAGGTGAAACAAACACCAGAAGCACCAAAATTGACAAGTTCAAAACTTGTGAACTGTGAAAAAAGCATTTTAATAGGCATATTGCATCAAACAGAGAGCACTTTAAAGGTGACGAGACTTAAACATGTAAAAATGAAAAAAACCTAGAATATACAATTTTTATTTTATTTTATTTATTTACTTATTTTTTTGAGTCAGAGTCTCTACTCTGTCGCCCAGGCTGGAGTGCAGGCAGTGGCACACTCATGGCCACTGCAGCCTCGACCTGCTGGGTTCAGGTGATCCTTCTGCCTCAGCCTTCCAAGTAGCTAATTTTTTGATTTATTGTAGAGATGAGGTCTTGCCAAGTCACCCAGGCTAGTCTCGAACCACTGGGTTCAGTCAATCCTTTCACCTCGACCTCCCAAAGTGCTGGGATTATAGGCCTGAGCCACCGCACCCAGCCTACAATTTTTAAGAAATAAAATCCAGTTTTGTATGTGTGTGTCCCCACCTCTTATCTTCCAAAATTAGACCCATGAGCCTAATAAACAATTTATACCGTATTTTCTGAAGGAAAGGCAATAAATCAACTATATTGATAAAAGAGCAGAGGCATTATACTGATTTGCATGTCAGTTGATGCCCATTAATACAATGTGGAGGGTGAACAATTTTTTTCTTCTTCTAGGTTTCTTAAAGGAGTTTTCCGAATAATCTTGTCTTTTAAAATCGGAGTTGTGCTATCAAATTATGTTTTTAAAAATAAAGTTCATATTTCAAGGCTGGAATATATATCACACACTGTACTAAGCCTCAGTGAACTAGAATTCGAGAAAATGGACACATGGGCTTTTTGTTATCTCACTTGATGAAATGAAAATCAGTAGAGAAGGAGGATATGTTACTATTTAAGGAAAAACCCTTGCAGAACACACGGTGGAGTTAGTACCTCAGTCTCCCACACTTCTTTACATTCTCTGATCGCATATGGTGCGCCTTTTTTCAAATCAAAGAAAGGTTAAAAATATATATATTTTTTGTCATGAGGGAAAAGCAAATTTTAGAAAATGTGTTTTCTTTTAAAGATGTGGGGTACAAGTCAGGATTATGTACACAAGTGGTCTATGTACAGGTGAAGTTTGGGCCTCACATTGATCCTCGCTTTGCCTGGTTTAGGATCAGGTACCCTTGGTGATGTTATGTCCCTCACTCCTGCCCTGCAGTGTTCTGCTACTGCCAATCCCTTTCTTGTAGAGTTATGATAAATGTTCAAGGTCTGCTTATGAGTGAGAAGAACATGTGATATTCAGTTCTTGATAGGTCACTGACTATGATAGACTCTAAATCTACCCAGGTTGCCCTGAAGTCCATAATTGTGTCCTTCTTTATGGCTGTGTAATATTCCATTGTGTATAAAAAATTAAAAAATCCAGTCCACTCTTGATGGGCAGCACAGTTGGTTCCAGAATTTTGCTATTGTGAATAGTGCTGCAATAAACATATGTTTGCAAGTATCTTTTTTGTAGAATAATTTGCATTCCTTTGGGTATATTCCCGGAAGGGGAATTGCTGGGTCATATGGAGGGTCAATTTTTAGATCTTTTAGAAATCACCACAGTGCTTTCCACAAAGATTATAATAATTTACGTGCCCACCAACAGTCCAGAAGTGTTCCCTTTTCTCTGCATCCTCTCCAGCATCTGTTGTTTTTTGCGTTATTAATGATGGTCATCCTGACTGGAGTTAGGTGGTATCTCAATGTGGTTTCGATTTGCATTTCTTTGATGATTAGTGAGGCTGAACATTTTTTCATGTATCTGTTGGCTGTTCATATTTTTTCTTTAGAGATGTCTTTTGCCCACTCTTTTATAGGACTGTTTTTTTTTTTTTCCTTTCAGCTCGTTTGAGTTCCTTATAGATCCTGGATGTTAGACCTTTGTCAGATATGATGTTGGCAAATATTTTTTTCCCATTCTGTGGGCTGTCTTTCTGCTCTCTTGATGGTGTCTTTCACTTTGCAAACGTTTTTCAGTTTGATGAGGTCTATCTTATTTCTTATGTTATGGGCTTTTGATCAGGAATTGGTTGCCTATCCAATTTCCATAAAGGTGTCTGCTACATTTTCTAAGATTCTTATAGTATGGGTTTTACGTTTAAATATTTGATACGCCAGGCTCGGTGGCTCCGCCTGTAATCCCGCGCCTTTGGGAGGCTGAGGTGAGTGGACTGCCTGAGCCTGCGGGTTTGAGACCCACCTGGGCAACTTGGCGAGACCTCATCTCTACAATAAATCAAAAAATCAGCTACTACAGTAGCGCGCGCCTGTAGTTCCGGCTACTTGGAAGGCTGAGGCGGAAGGCTCGCCGGAGCCCAGCGGGTCGAGGCTGCGGTGGCCGGGAGCGGCCACTGCACTCCAGTCTGGGTGACAGAGTGAGACTCCTATTCAAAAAAAATAAAAAAATAAAAATAAATAAATAAATATTTGATACATTTAGAGTTGATTTATGTGTATGGTGATAGGTAGGAGTCCTGTTTCATTCTTCGGTATGTTGTCAGTTTTCCCAGTGCCGTTTACTGAATAGGTTCTCCTCTCTCCAGTGGTTGTTGTTAGAGGCTTTGTCAAAGATGAGTTGGTTAAGAAATTGAAGTTTTGCTTATGGAATCTTTATCCTGTTCCATTGTCCTATATACCTGTTCTTGTACCGATACGAGGCTGTTTTGATTATTGTAGCCTTAAAAAAATGTTTAAAGTCTGGAAGTGTGATACCTCCCACTTTGTTTCTTTGCTGAGAATTGTTGTGGCTATTTGTGGTCATTTTTGTTTCCATATTAATTTCTGCATTGAGGTTTCCAGGTGTGAGAAGAATGATGTTGGTAATTTAATGAGTATTGTGTTAAATCTGTAGATTGCTTTGGGTAGGATGGACATCTTAACAATGTTGGTTCTTCTAATCCATGATCATGGAATATTTTCCCACTTGCTTGTATCTTCTTTGGTTTCTTTGAGCAGTATTTTGTAGTTTTCATTGTAAAGGTCTTTGTAGTTTTCACTGTAAAAGTGAAAAGATATTTCATTTTCTTTGTGGCTATTGTGAATGGGATTGTGCTTCTTATTTGGTTCTCTGCCTGTTTGTTGTTGGTGTATAAAAATGTGACTGTCTTTTGCAAGTTGATTTTGTACCCTGAGACTTTGCCAAAGTCCTTTGTCAGTGCAAGGAGGTTTTTGACAGATTCCCTTAGGTTGCTGATACCAGTCCTATTGAAAGTATTCCAGGCAATTGAGAAAGATGGAACTCTCCCCAAATCTTTTTATGAAACTAGCATCACACTGATACCTAAACAGGGAGAAGACCCACCAAAGAAAGAGAACTATAGGCCAATATCCCTGATGGACATAGATACAAAAATTCTCAATAAGATTCTAGCAAATCAGATCCAACAACGTATCTCAAAAATTATCCATCATGACCCAGTAGGCTTCATCCCCAAGATGCAGGGCTGGCTCAACATCTGCAAGACCATAAATGTAATGCAATACATCAACAGATGTAAAAACAAGAACCACATGATTATATCATTAGATGCAGAAAAAAACTTTTGACAAAATCCAGCCTCCTTTCTTGATAAAAACTCTTGAACACCTAGGCATAGAGGGAATGTACCTTAAAATAATAAGAGCAATCTATGATAAATTCACTGCCAACATATTGTTAAACAGACAGAAATTGGAAGCATTTGCCCTGAAAACTGGAACAGGACAAGTCTGCCCACTCTCACCTCTCCTGTTCAACATAGTGTTGGAAGTCCTAGCTAGAGCAATCAGACAAGAGAAGGAAATCAGGGGTATCCAATAGGAAAAGAGGAAGTTAAGCTATCCCTCTTTGCTGACAATATGATCCTATACCAAAAATACTTTTAATTTAAAAAAAAAGGGACTAGGATTCATCAACAACAGGATTTTTAGTTAAAATATGAGTTTCAGTGTAAACCTCAGATGAGAAAACCTGACCATTCCTGTGGAAAAGGCCTCTCAATAGGTGTATTGCCTCAAATGGAAAGTACTTTGAAGGTGACTGAAGTTTAAACATGTAAGAATAAATACACAATTTTTATTAAATAAATTCCAGTTTTGGGGAGCTATCCCTCATATATATTAGAACAGAGGACCAAGAATTTTGATTTAAAAAAAAAAAATCCTGAGAAAAGGCAATATATTAGCAACATGAAACAAGAAAAAAAAATCCCCAAAGAACCATGTAAAGTATTAGCATAAAAAGATATAGAGTTGAGGTCGGATGAATAATGACATAGACACAATTAAAGAATGGATTAGTTGAAAGACAAGATGAAAGAATGCTTCTAGAAAGAAATAGAAAATATGGAAGTTCATAGACAGAGATAATAAGAGTAAAAACATCTTTTAGCTACTTGTGAACCCTGAAGGAGAAAATATAAAGAAAAGAAAAATTTTAAAGAAATATGGGGAACA
This sequence comes from Carlito syrichta, assembly GCF_000164805.1. Lineage (NCBI taxonomy): Eukaryota > Metazoa > Chordata > Mammalia > Primates > Tarsiidae > Carlito > Carlito syrichta. The sequence goes on along the minus strand of NW_007252977.1, from coordinate 397,669 downwards.
TTTTCTAAAGGAAGAACAGCCACAGATTGAAATGTTCTATAGAGGACCAAATGGGAAATATGGATTTAAAACACAGATATATTATACAGAGACATAAGAATATCAATATAAATATGATTTATTAAAAAAAGTATAAGTGCTTCTTTCCATTACTGTAATGTCTGTCCTGGAATCTGTATATCAACATATCACCTAGCCATTTCATAGACTTGAAAATCATGAAACTATAAAGTCATCGAGTATACACTATTATGAAATATTTTTTCTGTTGTAAAAACTTAAATTTAAACCCTTAGATTAAAGGTTTTGGCAAATTTGTAAGAGCAGTCTTAATTTTATATTTTAGATGTAAAATGTCTTCATTTTCACTTTAACTGCCACCCATATTGATGACCTTTACTTGTTCTCAGTAGAGTCATAACTTGCTGTGTGTGTTTTGGTATTTTCGCTAACCATATAGTTTGGTGCCAAGGTTCATAACTATGATTTTGTTCATTTCTGGCTTTGTGACTCTGGGTGAGTTACTTGTCTCCTCTGTGCCTCAGTTTTTCAATCTGTAAAGTTGGGAAGATAATGATAATACAAACCATTTAGGGTTATTGCAAAGATTAAATAAATGAATACATTTAAAGTGCATAAACTTGGCATGCGGAAATGATTATTAATTTTAACTGCTATTAACTATTGCTAGAGTTTACACCAACTCTCCTCACATTACTTACTTATTATGCGTTTCAGGGAGGATGAAATAATTCGGCAAGCCAGTGGGAACAGGAAGCTTCATGAAGAAGAGGGAGGGGTAAGGCATGGAAACCATACAGAGCACGAGGATAGAGTGGAAGGAGCAGAGTTTAGGGGTTAAATACACTCAGATTAGGTCAGAGCTCCAGGCCAGATGCGGTGATGCATGCCTATAATCCCAACACCCAGAAAGGCCAAAGCAGGAGGAATGCTTGAGCCTAGGAGTTCAAGACCAGCCTGGGCAACAACCCTGTCTTTACAAAAATAAAAATTAGCTGGGAGTGGTGATGCATGCCTGTAGTCCCAGCTACTTAGGAGGGTGAGGTGGAAGAATCACCTGAGCCCAGGAAGTTGAGGCTGTGGCAAGTGATCATGCCACTGCATTCCAGACTTAGGACAGAGTGAGTCCTTGACTCAAAAAAAGAAAAAAGAGATAACTTCAATACTTACTAGGTATGTAAACTGGTGACTCCCTAAAACTCTCTAAACTTTATTTGTAAGTGGGGGAATCGATACCTATTCTGAAATCTTTAAAGTCAGGAATTCAGAAATGATGCAATTAGTTGAATCCCCCTCATTTTTAAAGCAAAAATTAGGAATATACAATTTCAAACTTTACATTTCAACTTAACATGATGCCATGAACATATTTTCATGTCATTAAATATTTGATTACATAAAAAGCTAACAGTAGTTTATTAAATGTATATGCCATAACTTATTTAATTGGTTTTCTGCTTTTGAATATTCATGTTGTTTCAAGTGTACTATACTATTGGCAATCAAATAATGAACATCTACGATGATGAACTTTGATGTGCCTGTTATTTTGATTTAGTAAAAGAAGTTGTGGGAGAAATCATATGGACATTTAGCTGTCCTCCAAGTGGCTTGTACCAATTACCCTCTCAGATGCAGTGGGTGAGTGCCTATTGGCCTGTGTCCTCACAAGTGTAGACGCTACTTTTATTTTCACTCTGCAAATTTAGGTGAAATTGGTATCTCATCGCTTTGATTACAACGGCTTTATTACGAGTAATTTTTGCATGATTGTTGTATCTCTCTTGTTATGAATCACCTTTTCATTCCTTTGCCTGTTTTTCTATTGGCATATTCATTTTTTAATTTATGAAAGCTCACTACATGTTAAGTATATTTATGTTATGCATTATACATATGTGTGCATGTGTATATATATAATGCTCTCTGTTAGCACTTTAACATTTGTTTTGTATTTTTCCTGTTTTTGATATATAGAAGTTTAATATTTTTATATATTCATTGCCATGGTCTTTTTTTTTTTTTGGTCTCACCATTTTGTGTGATGTTAAGGCTGTCTCCCTTTACTTCTCTTCACTTAATGTCAAAAATACGGATTATATTTTAAAAACCAGAATACTGGACTATCAGCATCCACATTAGGGAAGGAATGAGTAAGCTCTTAGACAAAGCTTAACTTCACAGGGCTGATGTGTATTATGAGGCAATATTTACTAAAAGTGTGATGTATGAAGAAGTTATTTACTTCCAATACAGAGTAAAAGTCATCCCAAGCCATGCATGTCCAGAGATGGGCATGTGTGTGGCTAAACCAAAGTATAAACAAGTAAAGTCTTGATTTTGTTAACATTTTTTCGGAGACTCAAATAATAACATCAGAGGAAATATAATCGTTTAAAGTCACATTACTCATTTTGCTTGAAGTGGAGGCATGTCTTCACCTGGGATCTCAAATGCGGTCATAGTCAGAGGTATGTCTCCACGTGCACAGCAAAACGAATTTGTTGGGTAAACACAAATCCCAAATAAGCAGCCTCAGTGCTTTCTTGAAAGTCCAGTAGAGAGAGGGACTCTGTAAACTGCATCAATTTCAAAGTGAGAGAGATTAAGAGAAAGTCTCTTTTGCAAAATTTATCTTGGGAAGCTATGATTAGTTTTATGTGTCAACTTAACTGGGCTGTAGGGTGTCCAGATATTTGCCCAACTGTTTTTCTGAGTGTTTCCTTGAGGGTGTTTTTTCGTTGTTTTTTTTGCTAATACTAATTTTTAAATTGGTAGATTGTGGGTCCTAATGTGGGTGGGCCCCATCTAATCAGCCAAAGGTTTACATATAACAAAATGTCAACCCTTCCCCACGCCCTCCAGGTAAGAGATAATTCCTTCTGCTTGACTGCCTTCAAACAGGGACATTGTTTTTTCCTGCCTTTGGACTTGACCTAAATTTGTGGCTTTTCCTGGGTCTTGAGCCTGCTGGCCATTTGACTGGAACTCCATTAACTCTCCTGGGTTTCCAGCCTGCTGACTCACCCTGCAGATCCTAGAAGCTGTCAGCCTTCACAATCATGTAGGTCGATTTCTTGTAGCATCTTTCTTGCTATCTTTATCATCTCTATGTTCCTTCCCTCCCCTCCCCTTCCCTCCCCTCCCCTCCTCTCCACTCCCTGTCTCTCTCATCATCTCCTATTGGTTCTATTCCTCTGGAGAATCCTAATACAGAAATCCTGAATGTAAACTCAGCCAAGGACAAGAATACACTGTGACTGAAATACACCTCTATAAAAAATTCCAGCTAAGGCATGGCTAAGTTCAAGGCATTACCAACCCTCGCCCCGAATGCAAATTGTTTCATTTACCAAGTGAGAGAATTAGTATTCATCACACACAGCTGTTGGGGGCCTCAATTTAGGTGACATATAGTAAAACACTAGGTAAACTGCTAAAAAGAAATCTGTTACCAATTATTACTTTTATCTGAAGTAACCAATGAATGGTGACAACCTTAGCAGAAAGATCCCACCTAAGTGATTTTGTAATAATTTCAAAGTAGAAGACCATTACCCCCCATGAACATGCTACAAATCTGTACACACACTATGCACATGCTCACTACATACTCACACACAGACACTGCCACATGAACTTCTGTTTGGGGGAAAATAATAAAGCTGACTGTTTTACTGTTAAACTTTTTTTTTTATTGTGCAGGCTTGTAACCTTTATAGGACATGCAGGATAAAAAAGTGTAAAATATATCAGTAAGCATATAAAATTTCAGCTATCTTTTGGACCAGCAATCGCTTTGCATGAGAGACTAAGCATCTATGTAGAACAGACATGTCTTGGAATACACAGTTTACAGACTGAATCATAAATCCATTACCTAAGTGATTTTCCTCATATAAAGTTTAAAATATCTTTACATTTAAAAAAGTATGCAGTATAGCACATTTTCAGTTATGTACACAGTTTAAAAGTAAAACTATGTCCATGCCAGTGTCTGTTTTAAATGCAAAAAATCAAAGTAGGTAGCAGGTTGGTAATTAAAGTGTCAGGAAGACTGTAAGAGGCAAAAACCAAGCAGAGTTCCAATAAGTGTATGAAGATACAAATAAAAGCATAATTGAAGGTTAAAAAAAAAAATCCAAAGGGCAGAATCACAATATGAGCAGGAGGAATGAAGAGCTTTTGGATGTACCAGGCAGCTTTTGGTATGACTCAGGTTTACAGGTGAAATTCCTCAGTTTGAGTTCAGAAGAATTTGAACTTATTCCAGCAAAATGACTTCAATCTTTTATTACTGTCTCCTCCCCCATCTTCTTTCTGAGCAAAGTGATGCTTGGATTAGGTCCAAAGCTCCTGGCAGGGGGAGGGGCCACGTGTCACAGCATAACAGACAGTTGCAAGTACTTTACTTGGAAGGGGTCATGTTTGCAACAGCTCTGACAGGCTTACACAATGGCCTCCATTTTGACAGCCTTTCCCCGGAGGCCCACTGATCAGCTGAAAAGGGAACACAATGTTGAGCCACTAAACCACCCCGGTGATGGATTAGTTTTGGATTCAGGAAAGCATGATTATTCTTGAAAATAACCGAAGCTGAATAGACATGCTGACCTCATTCAGCTGATGAGAGGCAGGAAAGCTGGCTTCCACTCCTGCCAGCCCAGAGAGGGCTCAGCCCCATTGGTCCACTTTAATTCACTTCATCAGGCTAATGTTGACCATACTCAATATGGATAAAGATGCTCTATGACCAAGCACAGACATGAGCTTCACCAGACTCTGTAACTCAGAGTCAGAAACAAACATGGAAAACTAGGTCATGGATATTCTAATTTTGGTCTTCAGGGAGGCTGCTGACCTAATGAAAGTTGATGAGCTGGACCCTATTTGAAAAGGAAAATGTGAAAAACAGGAAGGCACTAAGGTCTCATCATCTATAGAACAAATAGTCAGGCACAGAAAGTATCATAGGTTGAAATTTCAAGAAGAGTAAGGCATCAGTCGGATCATAAGAATACAGGAGATTGTGTTTTTAACTTGTAAAGATTACTAGATCCCACTGGATTGTTAAAATGAATAGCAATAATCCACTAGCTCCTCAGATAATGGTTAAAGAGTCTGCTTAAAATCTGCCCACATACTTGTACACTCCATGGCCAAAGCCTGAAATTCTTTGCTTACCAGAAAATGACCAACATTTTAGAGTAGGCAGCTAAGGTTGTTAGCTCTTTTTTTTTTTTTTTTTTTTTTATTCTCCTCGGTTCTTCATATTTCTCTCAAATTACCTTTCAACAATATGTTCATTTTTCAGCCAATATAACAATGCTCAATCCACATGGAAATAAAAAGGCAAGGAAAACAATTTAAATGGGTTTTTAAAAATTCGGACTGCCAAAAAAGAAAAAAATAGATGAAATCGCTCAGAAGAGACAAATAATACTTATGAAAACTGACAAAGTTATTTCTTTGTTCTCAACCAAGCTAATTCATCATAAATCGCTGCTGTACTCACAACTTGAAACTTGAAATTGGCACCGAGAAAATTTAAAGAAAAAAAAAAGAATCAGGTTTACTCCTATCCTTGAAATGTCATTTATATTTCTTTCTGCATGTTGATGCGGATATTGCTGAATACTTTGCCGATAGCTTCAAAGAGTGGGTCACAGAAGGTGTGGATATAGATGGAATAGACACGGCTGATGCACTGAATCTCAATCAGGAAGCTCTTAATGCACGGCACAACTGCCCAGATGTGCAGGAAAGAGAGAATGGCGAAGTAGATGCCCCAGATGAGCGCCATCGGGATGCCAAAGAGGGCAGACAGCAAGCGGTAAAACCAGTATTTCGTCACAGTGAACGTGGTGAAGCTGGCCTTCCAAATGCCATCGAAACTGTGTGTCCCTTCTGGTTCTGCAATCACGTCTTCAAAGTCAATCTAAAAGAAAGAAGTGACAGAACGTGAGAATGGAATCGAGGAAAAGAGAAAAGAAAATCCACCACTCTGCATCCATAAACAAGTACTGTGCTAGCTTCTATGCACTAGTTCTGTCTGAGATGCTTAAAGACAACCAGCATCAGCATCACTGGACCTTGGAAACACAAATATTAAGGTTTTGCTCAGGCTTTATTGTATCTTAGGGTGGAGCCCATGTTTACATGTTCTTTACCACGCGAAAGGTCGAGAACTGCTACTCTAGGGAAAACCAAAAGGATATGATTCCATTTTTGGCCTTCCTAATATGGATAAGGGTACAAGGAACTCAGAAAAATATAACAAGCATGACATAATTTAACTGCCTTTGGAGACTACACACTCAGTGTTAAGGAGTAGTTAGTTTGTAATTGATGAGCAACTCTTCAAACACTCAATTAGAAGAATTATGTCAGAAAATTAGATCAAGGTGAGCTGGGAGGCATCAGGACATTTTATGAGCTGGTGGCATTTAAACACAGTTTGGGAGTTAGGGCATGATTTGGAGAGGAAGAAAGAAAGGAATTTAGAAACGTTGTGTCAAAACCCCAGGAATAAGCAAGGGTGAGTACAATACGTGTCACAGGCAGATTATGTCACCAAGGCTGGAAAGCCAGGTTGAGGCCAGATTGGATGTCATTTTACAGACAGTGGGGTCCACAGAAAATGGATGAGTGCAGCCACAATCAACGCAGTAGTTTACCAAGATGAAATTGACAGCAGTATGTAGACCGGAGAGAAAGGAAAGAGGCTCATGGCAGAGAAACTGTTGTCATACAAGCTTGAGCCGGAAAAGTGGTCACAAGAAAAAAAAGAAGGCATTCTGGGGATTTTAAGGGAAGAATCCACAGGACTTGGTTACTTCAAGGATAGGGAATGAGAGGAGCCTAAGATGAGCTTTACGGTTCTGAATGGCCTGCCAGGTAATAGAGGTGATGCCAAGCAGGAAGAAAATTAAAAAGAGAAGTCAGTTTAAAAGAGATCGTTAACCAGAGAAAACTTCATTTCTGAATTAAACAAACCGAGAGTAAACTTTTGAATAAGGACAGATACAAATACCAATGGTCCGCACCTAAGGAATCCTGTAGTAGTCCCCTTTGGTGTCCAGTAGGGATTAATCAAATGAGTTTGCTGTCACATAGCATTAATAGTTACCACACACATCATCTTCCTGTGTTCTGAGGTCTCAAACCTATCTGGGAAAGTATATCATGGTCATTTTACAAAAGAAGAGACAGAGGTTCAGAGAAGTGAGAGTGACTTGCTGAAGTCAAACACACAGTAATGGTGGGGTCAAAACCAAATGCAGCCCTTTCCCCAATAGCATTCTCTCTCAGGTATGTGTTCACCTAAATAATCAATTCCCAGGAGCTCTATCCCTCTGTAAGAATTTGTAGAAACTAACCTGAAGCCTAGGATTAAAAAGCCAGCTCAACTGCTTGGCGGTGGCAGTTATATGAAACAATCTAATGTAGTTTGAAATCCAAACAAGTTGATGACTGCCAGCAGCTATGCAGGCTGGCTCAGGATGAGGGAATGAGGACTTGAATAACTTCATGGAGCTGCTCAGCACCAAAGAGCCCCTTTTGATTCAACACAATAAAATGTCTTCTGGAAAAAGTACACGGTGCTTACCAATTTTTAAAGTCTATTTTCTAGAACATTCTGTTTCGTGATTTATTGTCCAATGTTCTAAAAATGTAATATGAAAAAATATGGCTATAATTATGGAAATGAAGTTAAATAGATTTATTATCACTAATTTTTTTCTTCACTCATTTAGATCTAGATTCAGAGGTAAACATTTACTTGTATATTTTCAAATGTTGTAGGAAATACGTGGCAAATCAGATCAATACTCTAATGAGGTTTCTGTGCAATGTATTTAATGGTCTATCATGGGGCCATGTTCTGACACTGCATTCTTCCCAAAGCTATGAAAAATAAGGACTTGTTGTTTTCCATCGCTCAACTACAAGATACCAAAAAAATTGTATATTTTAAAGATGTCTTTGTTTTCTAAGAGGATTTGGTGATGCCAGAATTAAAACACTAGAGCAGGTGTTCTTAATCTGGGGTCAAAGGATGGGCAGTGTTTGTCCACAAATGTCCTGAAATGAGTGCATACATTTTGAGTGTATGATGGGAAATGGTCCATCACTTTTATTAGAAAAGAGTCTAGCCGGCTCGGTAGCTCAGCCTATAATCCCGTGCCTTTGGGAGGCTGAGGTGAGTGGATTGCCTGAGCCCGTGGGTTCGAGACCCGCCTGGGCAGCGAGACCTCATCTCTACAATAAATCAAAAAATCAGCCGG
>NW_007252977.1:354652-389274 GCF_000164805.1 Carlito syrichta | reverse complement strand
AAAAAAAAGAAAAGAAAAGAGTCTATTACCAAAGAAGGTTAGGGCGCAAGAAATTCCTACTTCTTTTTTTTTTTTTTGAATCTCACTCTGTCATCCAGGCTGGAGTGCAGTGGCATGCTCACGGCCACCGCTGCCTCGACCTGCTGGGCTCAGGCAATCCTTCCACCTCAGCCTTCCAAGTAGCTGGAACTACAGTCGCACACTACCATGCCCGGCTAATTTTTTGGTTTACGGTAGAGACGAGGTTTCACCAAGTTGCCCAGGCTGGTCTCAAACCCCTGGGCTCAGGCAATCCTCTTGCCTCGGCCTCCCAAAGTGCTGGGTTTACAGGCTTGAACCACCACGCCTGGTTGAAATTCTTACTTCTTTACAGAGCAGATCCTACGCAGGTCTGCCTTGAGTTTCTTTTTGAAGGGAAGGGGTAGTTATTAACATTTGTTGACTGGCTATTATGATCAGACACTGTTCTCATTTAACTCACAGCAACTCTACAATATACTACTCTCTTTTGCTAGAAAAAAATCTGAGGTTAAGAAATGTGAATAAATTGTCCAGGTAAATAAGGGCGAATTTCACATCTGGTTTGAAAAATACCAACTCTTTCTTCAATACTTCACCACTTTAAGAAAATATCTTTCAAATTTTTTTTTTAAGGTGAGTATAGTATTTCCTAATTAAAAGGCACATTAGTCAAAAAGAGTTTTCCAAATTTGACCCTTTGGGAACTGCATAATTCCCACAGCATAGTCTCTGAGGACAGTGTTACACCATATATACAATTGGTGCCTAGTGAAGATATCTATGATCATGTGCAAGATTCCCTGATAAGAATTCTATTTTTAAGTATAAATATAAATTTTGAAGATTCTTACACTTTTAAAAAAGCTGCTTAGGAAATTTCTGGTGCCTGTGTTTTCAGTACTTTCCAGAGACTGCTGGTGAGCAAGATGTATCCTCAAACATCCAAGTGGGTTTAGAGCAAGTCCCCAGGGGTAGAAAGCAACACGACAAAAATAACACGTGATATAAATACCTTCAGTTAGTTATTGTTGTTTTAGTCTTGAAAACTTAAGGAGTCTTAAAAGAACACTAAAAGTACCACCGATTAGGTGCAGCTGAGAAAAAGAAAGCAAGGCACATTAAGGGAACAATAGAGTCAGAAATAAACAGTAGTCTTAGAGGAGTACATGGGATAATTTATGTAAAGTGTTTTGCAAGCCGGGCGTGGTGGCTCACGCTTGTAATCCCAACACTTTGATAGGTTGAGGCGAGAGGATTGCCTGAGCTCACGGGTTTGAGACCAGCCTGGGCAACATGGCAAGACCTCGTCTCTACAGTAAATAAAAAAATTATCTGGGTGTGTTGGCACACGCCTGTAGTCCCAGCTACTTGGAAGGCTGAGGTGAAAGTCTCGTCTGAGCCCAGCAAGTCGAGGCTACAGTGGCTGTCAGTGTACCACTGCACTCCAGCCTGGGTGACAGAGTGAGACTTCAACTTAAAAAAATTTTTTTAAATTTTTAAAAAGTACTTTGCTTAGGTATAGAGCACAGAAATATCGTAAATGCTAGAGAAACAATAGTATATAAAAATATCCCTTGCTCTTTGTGACTAGGCTTTAAAATAGGCAATTGTAATAAGAGTAACTACCAGCTAGAAAGCACATTGTGGCTGTGAATTCAAACCCCACCAGTGACCAGTGTCTCAAAAGTAATAACTTCCCTTTGTAATCATCTTTCCTGCAACCCACTGAAATACATGTTATTGTTCCCATTTTGCAGGTGTGAACACTGCAGGAGGTTAAGAAATTACATGGCTGGGGACGGTGGCTCAGCCTATAATCCCAGCACTTTGGGAGGCCAAGGCGAGAGAACTGCCTGAGCCCAGAGGTTCGAGACCAGCCTGGGCAACTTGGTGAGACCTCGTCTCTACAATAAATCACACACACACATACACGCAAGAAAAGAAATTACTCAAGCTCACACAGATGCTAAGTGGCAAAGCTAGAACATGTCATATTTCAAGTCTGTGGTCTTTTTGTCTATGTATTCCTGGGGCTACAGGCCTTTATAACTGTCTTATTTGCTTAATTTTCACCTAGAGAGATATGCTTCCTAAAACATTTTCAATGTTATCATTGGAGGAATTACTCTTGTTAACATTTCCACTTTAAGCTAGGACATCTAGTAACTAGGATGTTTTACATTTTTCATACTGATAGTATTTTTATGGCCCTGAACAGTATGTTCTCACAATCCTGGGCACCCATCCAGGGACTCTCACTCTAATGGGCAGATATGGAAACTGAGGCACAGAGTGATTAAAATGTGTCAGATATTCTCAAGGTCCCTAGTGAATCAGTGGAAAAGCTGAAATTAGAACTCTAATTTTCTGATTCCCAGGTCTATGTCCAGTCCTGAGCTCCATACTTTTTCCCCGGGATGTGACACCACCCTTCTGTGTACCTTCTCTGCCTTCTCCATTCATATCTCTAGGTCTCCTGTAAGTCTCTCCTTGCCTTCTAAGGCATTAACTTGAAAGGTATCTCTGTTTGAGTTTAGAAGAAATGTCCTTTTCACAACGTGAACATGGACATTTTTTGTATATCTATCTAGGGTGGAAAAAAAATGGAAAGAATATTTAAAAAAATATCCTCGTGGGCCGGGTGCAGTGGCTCAAGCCTGTAATCCCAGCACTTTGGGAGGCCGAAGCTAGAGGACTGCATGAGCTCAGGGGTTTGAGACCAGCCTGGGCAACTCGGTGAGACTTCTAAATCAAAAAATAAGCTGGGCATGGTAGTGTGCGTCTGTAGTTCCAGCTACTAGGAAGGTTGAGGTGGAAGGATCGTCTGAGCCCAGCAGATTGAGGCTGCAGTGCCTATGAGGGTGCCACTGCACTCCAACCTGGGTGACAGAGTGAGACTCCAACTCAAAACAAAACAAAGCAAAAAACAAAAAAACCTGACATCGATGAGGTTGTAAGTACTATTTAGTTTCTTGGAATGAGATGCCTCAGATGAGGTTGAGTTACTCCTCTAAGAACATATCTTCTGTTCTATAATCTATGGAACAAATCGCCCTTCTGGAAAGAATTATTATGCAGACCTAAATAACAAAGGAATAAATGTGCTTCGGTGATATTTCTGTGTCTTAACAGACGCTTTATAAGGAGTCAACAGTTTATACTACTAGATTTTTATAAATGATGCTAAATACCTTTGTACAACATTGGCTTCTGATGCTACAATTTCAGCAGAATGAGTTAACAAAAATCTACCAGCAGACGTCAAGGAAAGCAATCTATCTTGCTGTGTTTTGATAATACGTAGCTGATGTAATAATAAATCTCAGAAGATTTTACCCTGTTAAATATATCTGAAGGCAATATTTGAAAAACAGTTTATATGTACACAGGATTTTAAAACAGAATCTTTTTTGTCTCAAAATCTGAACATCTTATTTCTGAAACAGGGCTAGCAGCTGCTCATCCATGCTTTTCCCTAAGTGACACACATATACTCTAATTTTTAAACCACAGCTACTCAGGTGTTTAGTTACCTGCAGCAGAAAGCATTCCTAAAACACTCTTTCTGTTGGTTTGCATAGTGGGTGCATATGTCCTCACTTAGAAACATGAGTTCAATTTCTGACCTCAACATATTTTTCATATTTTTCTGTTACCATAATCCATCGCCTAACCTGTATCTGAAAATATTTGTTTAATCTTAATATTAGTTTTAGCAAAGCATAAATAGGATGATAAATTGACTATGAATGAAACAAATTAATATATTTTTTCCTCTAGAAAAATCACATTTAGATGTGGTAGTCAGCACCTAAGATGGCTCTCAGTGGAATTCATGCCTTTGTGTGATGTCCTCCACTGGGATGTGAGCTGGTTTAGTGATTTGCTTCCCAAAAAATAAAACATAGCAAAAGTGACGGTGTGTCACTTCTGAGACGAGGTTACAAAAGACTGTGACATCTGCCTTGCTTGCCTCTCTCACCAGCTTGCTCTGCCTGAAGTCAGCTGCCAATGTACTGAGTTGCCCTGTAGAGAGGCCCATGTGGAAAAGAACTGAGGAAGACCTCTGGAGACAGCCTGAGAGAAGGCCCTCAGTCCGACAGCCTGAGAATAACTGAATCTCACCATTGGCCATGAGTGAGCTTGGACATGGATCTTCCCCCAGCGTGAACTTGAGAGGACTCTAGCCCTGACACCTGGTTTGTAGCCTGTGAAAGACACTGAACAGAACCACTCAGCTAAGTCATGCTTTGATTCCTGACACACACAGACTGGAAGATGATAAATGTTTGTGGTTCTAAGTCACTCAGTTTTAGGGGGTAATTTGTTATGTAGCTATAGACAATACAATTTCAAAACAACCACTTTTATTTTGATTATTATTTCTTATTTTCTATCTCATTGCTCTTTTCTATTAGACAATTCAATTTTCATGCTGACAGAAAAATGTACACAATGAACGTCTATCAGACGCCCTGGAATTTGATCCTGGGGCAAAGTCCAGAAATATATGAAAAGAAAATGCCGCATTTACAAATTCCTACAATTCACATCACACGGAAAATTAGAAAAACTTTAGGCTACTGACAATGTTTAGGTAGAACTATCAGTTCATATATGTAAAGTGACTTGGATTTATAACCAGATATGCCCCAAAGACTAAGGGTCAGCTCCATCTGGAAAACTGATCACCAAACCTAAACTCTTGAATATAATTCTCCAGAATGCACTAGCACAGGGTTCTCATTTCTCAGGAGTTCTTGGCAGGGTTTAAGTGGCAAAGGAATCACCTGGAGAGGGGTGCTTAGTAAAATGCAGATTCTCAGCTGGGCACAGCGGCTCAAGCTTATAATCCCAGCACATTGGGTGACTGAGATGAGAGGATTGCCTGAGTCTATGGATTCAAGACCAGCCTGGGCAACTTGGTAAGACCTCATTTCTACAACAAATCAAGAAAAATTAGCTGGGCGTGATGGCGCATGCCTATAGTTCCAGCTACTTGGAAGGCTGAGGCAGAAGGATCGTCTGAGCTCAGCAGGTCAAGACTGCTGTGACCATGAGCATGCCACTGCCCTCCAGCCTGGGTGACAGAGTGAGATTACGACTCAAAAGAAAAAATGTAGATCTTCTGGTCCCATTTCAGACTCAGATCAGCCTCTCTGGGGTGGGGCCCAGGAATCTGTACTTTTAACAGGATTGACCTACTATTCTTACACAAATACCTATAGTTGAGTATGCCAAGTCCTTTTGGACTTCATGGTGGTTCCTTTTTTGGGGCCATTCTTTCTCCTCCATGCCAGACAGCCGGACTTTGTTTTCTGCTTCTTTTTGGGAGCTCCATATGTGCTGGGTGACATCTGAACACCAGTGGATAAATGCATGGAGCTACTTCTTGAAAGGCTTTTCCTAACTTAAGGCCATAAATATATGTTGTTGGATAAGGGTAAATGACCATTACTTGTTATAAAAACACATGAATGGACAATAGAAATCCTGATTTGTTTTCATTATTCTAAACCCAATATTTAAAAATGCATGTTTTAAAAAATCACATGTAAAATGTAAAAAAATCACATGTAAAAAATTAGCCAGGCATGGTAGCACACGCCTGTAGTTCCAGCTACTTGGAAGGCTGAGGCAGAAGGATTGCCAGAGCCCAGCAGGTCGAGGCTGAGGTGGCCGGGAGCGGCCACTGCACTCCAGTCTGCAGTCTGGGCGACAGAGTGAGACTCCAACTCAAAAAAAAAAAAAATGTAAAATCCTAATGCATGAGCCAAATCCAGTCATACAGAGAGAGGGTTTAGACCCATTTCCAACTCCCTTCTTTGTTTCCACACAGACTTCCAACATGTTGAACTGCCTTTGAAGTCGACGGAATAAATGTTGTGCATGAGCGTGTGGGTGCAGAGGAGGTTGAGAAATAGCACAGTTAAATGTTACCAGAGCACATGAACTTTGCTCTAATACCCATGTGTTTTCTTAGGGCAAGCTTTACTGGGCCAAACTGACACCGCTGGGGAAAATGCTGCAGTGCTCTTGCAGTTCTTACTGAAAACAGGAGGCCTGGATTGTATTGTAAAAGTGATTACAAGGAGTTCCCTGGGAGAGCCACCCACGGCCCTTAGGTAGAAGTACTGACTCTTGCTCTTGGGCTTGAAGGTTGGCTCTCTTGGAGTGGCAGATACTAAGCAATTTTATCCTGCAGAAGTACACAGGATTTCCTCTTGGGGAAGATGAAAGAGGCTGCACTGCAAATCAGGGTCTCACTGTGGAAGAGCAGAAGGGTGGGTATTTATCTACCTCTGTGAGTTGGTGAAGAGAATTGGGGTGTGGGGTGGAGGGTATGGAGGAGGCATGCAGTCACTACCTGAGCTTAAAGTTCAGGCCCTAGAGTTTCTCTGTACTGATCTCTCTGTTCTTGCTTCCCAGTCATTACAAAGGCCTCAGAATAATATTTCACATTCAGAGTGTCCCATTTCACTCATCTGCTTCTCTTCACAAACTAGTGAAGTTCTAGGTTATCTTCATAATAAAAATGGTAAACTCTTTGATTTCCCCACAAAAGGAAAGGTCACTTGACCAGTGAATGACTGGACTAAGACCAAGACGTAGGGTATGATCTGTATCTGTTGCAACCATCCTGGTATCCTATGACACCTAGTTGTACTATGCACCTATTCATTAGCATATAAATATTTCTTCAATAGGTATTTTTTAAAGGAGCTGTAAATGTTCATTAAAAAGCTGTAGGTAAGCCGGGCTTGGTGGCTCAGCCTGTAATCTCGTGGCCACTGCACTCCAGTCTGGGCGACCGAGTGAGACTCCAACTCAAAAAAAAAAAAAAAAAGTTGTAGGTGTTCATGACATTTCCTTAACCATAATAATATCTCTTGTGAATTCTTTGCCTGGTATCACAAACACACTTTGATTTATGGATGTATTTGTTCTTTAGGCATTCCCTTTTATTACAAATAATTTTCTTATTCACCTTAGCTCTAGTCAGGTCCAGTGGCTCATGCCTATAATCTTAGCACTTTGGGAGGCTCAGGTGAGAGGATTGCCTGAGCCCACAGGTTCGAGACCAGCCTGGGCAACTTGGTGAGAGCTTGTCTCCACAATAAATCAAAAAATTAGCTGGGCATGGTAGCACTCACCTGTAGTTCCAGCTACTTGGAAGGCTGAGGCGGAAGGAGCGACTGAGCCCAGCAAGTTGAGGCTGCAGTGGCTGTGAGCATGAGCATGTCACTGCACTCCAGCCTGGGCAACAAAGTGAGACTACAGATAAAAAAAAAACCAACAAAACAAAAAACACCTTCACTCTAAAATACCGCAACCATCTTCAAAATGAAATGGCAGATATCATTTAGGTGACTTGGGCAGTATGGAAAGCCCACCAAGAAAGGGACAATTCAAACACAGAAGCCTTCACCTTTAGAGAAAAACAATTTGGAAAAGATGAATTAAAGCATATTTTGCTTGGTTGGTTTTGCCCCCATGGTCTGAATAACGACAATTGTGTAGATCTGGTCAGAAAGCAGGGGACATGCACTAGAGTATGATGATGAGGGGATCTCAGGGAAGTGATAAGAGAAGCAGTCCAGGCCCAGCTCTGCTAGAGAAGGAACAAGGAAGGAGGATGGCTTTGTTCTTTGGTGCCTCTAGCCTGCACTTTTCTTCATGTTTTCTCGTGTGTGTGTGTCCCCAGTGCAGGAAAAGAGCCATATAAGTAACCTGTACTTTAAAATGACTTTAGGTGACTGTGTTTACTTTCTTGGCAGGGGCGACAGGGATGCACGGAGCAAGTTGTTCTTTGTGTGTCATGGATGGACGTCATGGTATATTCTGAGGCAGGAGATTTTTACCGAGAGGCCTTGGGATGGCAATAACGTATATGACAGAGCACTATATGCCTCAGTGGATTCACATCGTGTGCTGTATGTAAGGACCTGTGAGGCAGATATTATTTCCCCCATTTTACAGATTAGGATTTGTTTCTTGGGTCCTCATTCAGTTTTCCCTTCATCACACCATTCTCTTTAATCCCATACGAAATCCCTTGTTCTGCTTATGCAAGTCTGCTCATCCAAACAGAATTACATAGGGACTTCTCAAGCCACAGGCTCTAGGTACTCTCTGTGGGTTACATCCATACTTCCCATCCAAACTAATACAAAAGGCCTCCCCAGGCCCAGCAAATAACTATTTCCACCAATGAGAGGGTGAGTGATCCAAGCAGGAGGATGTGTCTGGCTTCCTTCTGCTCTTAGACCTCCACTTTCAGCATTACCCTCACTCGCCAAAAACCTACCTTTTCTTGGGCTAATACCCCTGGGTCATTTGACTGACTGTTGCCTACCAAGGTACCTGTTGCCTTGTCATCTTTATTCAACTTTTTCCTGGTTTGCCATAGCATTGTACTTTCCCCTTACCATTCCCTAAGGTTCAGTGGTTCTTAACCATGAATATACTCAGAATATTCCTGGGGAATACTTGTTGAAATGCAGATTCCTGGGCCTTGAGAAACTGAATCAGTGGACTTAGAGTAGGGTCCAAGTATCCGTCTTTCCCCCGCCCCTCTCCCCATTTTGATGCAGGAGGTCTGGGGAAAACACTTGGAGAGACAAAAGCTGCCTTAGGTTTCATTCTCTGCTAGGCCAGAGGATCTGAAAAATTTGACATGCTGATCTGAGTGAGTGTGATAAGGTGTTACTGGGCTGCTTCTAAAAGACAATACTGGACCCTGTTTAATAGCATGGATGCTGGATTTGAATCTCTGCTCTACAGGGCTATGTCATCTGAACTACTAAATCTCTCTGTCCCTTAGTTTCTTACCTGTAAATGTGAGATCGTACCTACCTCTTAGGGTTGTTGTTTTGAGTATTAAATGAGTTAACTTATGCAAAATGTTTAGGGTGGTGCCTGCAACATCAGGAGCTGCATCTGGAGCTCTGGCCCAGGTGCCCCAACCAGGAGAAATAGGGAGGTGTAGGGACTTTCTTTATATATATATATGAAAATATAGTTTATTTGGAAAGTAAATTGAGAGAGAGAGAGAGAGATTCACTTCCCCAAGGTAGGGGAGGGGGCTAAAGCTAAGAAACATGGTGGTCATCGCTCGAAGATCACATGGTCTGGTCAGTGCTTAATAAAACAATGGCTGTCAGGACTTTCTTTCTTTCTTTTTTTTTTTTTTTTTAAGTAGGAGTCTCACTCTGTCGCCCAGACTCGAGTGCAGTGGCCGCTCCCAGCCACCGCAGCCTCGCCTGCTGGGCTCTGGCGATCCTTCCGCCTCAGCCTTCCGAGTAGCCGGGATTACAGGCATGCGCTACCACGCCCGGCTGATTTTTTGATTAATTGTAGAGATGAGGTCTCGCTGCCCAGGTGGGTCTCGAACCCATGGGCTCAGGCAATCCACTCACCTCGGCCTCCCAAAGGCGCGGGATTATAGGCTGAGCCACCAAGTCTGGCAAGGTACCTTGGAGATGCTGGGGAACGAAGGGACTTTCATATTAGAAAAATAGAGAAGAAAATATTTTGGAAAAGGAGAATGTTTTGACATTCCTGTAATTGTTCAACTTAGGTTGAATGCTCATTTTGCATTCTGCCATGAAATAATCAAGAAGGATTAGCTCATCTCTAGCAAGTCAATCCACCTCTGGAGTTTATTACCATGAGGTACAGAGACCAAATATGCCCCGGGGGAGATGATGCCCCAGCTGATGAAGGCATGGATGTGTCAGAGAAAGTTGCACCAACACCATGGACAAGCGACTCTCTTTGCTTTAAACTAATTCCACTTCATCTTTTTCCTCCTTTCCTTTTGTTTGAAGGCAACCACCAGGTTTCTCCATCTTTTGCTCTTCTTAGGAGGGAGTATAAATTATCCTGGGGTTTGTATCATACTTTGGAAAGTTAAGCTAAATCTCCCTGCTCTGATAACAAAGATAACCCATTCCTAGTTTACATCCTCTTATGCATTAAATAATCCCTAGTAGCTCAGAATATGACCTTATTTGCAGATGTAATTAGTGAAGATGAAGTCATACTGAATGAAGTAGGGGGGCCCCCTCATTGAATAAGACTTGCATCCTTATAAGCAGGTGGTCCTGTGAAAACACACAAGAAAAGGCAATTGACAATGAAGGCAGAGAGTGGAATTATGGAGCGGTAATCCCAGGAATGTCAAAGATTGTAACAAACCATCAGTAACTAGGAAGAGAAAAGGAAAGATTCTCCTATAGATTTCAGAGGAAGTATGCCTTGCTGCCACCTTGATTTTGGACTTCTAGCCTCCAGAACCACAAGACAATAAATTTGTTTTGCCTTAAGTCACCCAGTTAGTGTTTTGCTAGAGAAGCCCCAGGAAATGCATTCACATTCTCTTTAAAGTCACTAAAAACAAACTTCAATGATAATATAATTTAGGGGTTTCAGAGCATTTTCATGACTCTTCATGTAGGCCACACACTCCTTCTTATTGGTATCCAGGTAGGAACCTGAAACCATACTGGAGACCAGGGGGCCGTGTGCCACCTTCAGGAATCTGGAACTGTCTTTCCAGCCCACATGGCCACACATTTTCATTATCACAAAAAACATCTAGTGGCAGATGGGTCGGTACAAAGCCGGCTGCATATCTCCTGATTCCTTTTTTTTCCCCCTCAGGCTTCTGGGGTAGATTTGGTGGCACTTGTTGATGTTGAGTGTTAACAAACAAGTGACACAGGATGATGAATAGTGTAAAAATAGGCCAGACAAGGACCAGCGATAGCATAGTAACTAGTTTTGAACAGAAAGGAGTGATACCTTGGGATTACTTACATTTGCCATCTTTGAGCAGAAATAACCACAGTTCTCCAAAGTATTGAAAATTGTGTCTCAGATAGAAAAATCCTGCTTTGTTTAATGCATGAAAATCCTTTTTTACCCAAACAGGCAATTATAAGGATTCATCCAGAAGCCTGGCTTCCTCACTAAATTCAGTGTTTACACTTGGGAGTTTGTTATTCTTTAACCTTCTGGGCGTGTCATGGGACAGATATGAATGATTACTGCACTAAAGAAAATAAAAGCTCTTTCTTTTCTATCAAAGACACAAGAAACGGAAATGTCTTCATCATTTTCAGGCTTCCCATTGGCCTGTGTACACATTTGTTTGAACCAGAGCTTTTAAAACAGTATTAGCTTCTTTTCGGTTTCTACAATATGCTTCCTGATGGCAGAGGTTGTTTCCTACCATTCAGTTAAGTCAAACTAGGGTTACTAATAGCTTTCGTCTTACCTCACTGCTGGAATATTTTTCCCTCTACTGCTTTGAGTCTGTTTATTAAACAAACAGAAAGTGAATGAAATAAATCTTTGCAGGTTTGAACACTGCTTGGCAAATGAGGAGAAGGATGCACACTAAGGTTCTTGCAAGATCTAAGCAGGGATCATCACAGCCGATTACACAGAATAGTTGGACATGCTACATAACGTGACTGTCAAGACGCAGCCACCAACCTGTACAACAGGGTTTCTCTTCCCGGGCACCAGTAGCACTTTGGGCCCCCAAATTCTCCATTGTTGGGGTGGGAGTGGGAGCATTGTCCTGCGCACTCTAGGATGATTATCAACATCCCGGTTGTCACCCGCTAGAGGCCAGCAGCATCCCCCAAACTGTGACAACTTCAATGTCTCCAGCTAATGCCTAATATCCCCTGGAAAGAGAGAGAAAATTGTGCCTGGTTGAGAACCACTGCTTGAGAAAAATCAGAATATAATGTAATAAGACAAATCCTGAGGTTTAGAACTATTTATAGCCTACAATGCTTGCTTATTTATTGCAGGTACTTTTGGTTTGCCATACTGTGGCCTTGTGAGTTCATTCATTCCATGTATTCAATATTTATAACGTTCCTACTTTTTCAGAATGGCATAAATGAAATGAGGAAAGAGGGCCAGGACAAGGTTGATGAACTGGTTATGGCTAATTGAAAAGAGGTCAGTGCCAGTAAAACAGAGGTGGCTTCTGGCTGCTCAAGATAGCTTAGGAATCATTGTCAAGGAGGACAATGTCTTTCCGTGGTGCACTTTTACTCGTAAGGAACAAAAGAAAGTCCTGTTCTCACCTGCCTCCCCATATTACTAGCCTCTAGAATTTAGACTGGAATATTGAATAATTTCACCCAAGACAATGCCCCAAACCCTTTCCTGACTCAGAGCCTTCCCACTTGCTGTTGGCTTTGCTTGGAACAGTCCTTCAACACTCTGCACTGTTAGCTTTGAGTTATTTGTAATGTCTTAACCTAAATGTTCTTTCTTTAAAGATTTCTTTTGCCAAGCATGGTGGCTCTCGCCTGTAATCCCAGCACTTTCAGAGGTGGAAGCATGAGGATTGCCTGGGCAACTTGGCAGACCTCATCTCTGCAATAAATCAAAAAAATTAGCTGGGAGTGGTAGCGCATGTCTGTAGTTCTAACTACTTGGAAGGCTGAGGTGGAAGGATTGCCTCAGCAGGTTGAGGCTGTGAAAGTGCCATAGTGCCATTGCACTGCAAACTGGCCAACAGAGCGAGATCCTTTTTTCTTCATTCAGTCCATTACACAGTTATTTGTGTGACTGTGTGTGTTATTATTTTTGATACTAGACTGTAAGCTCCCTGGAATGTAGTAGGTACTAAAATAATATTTGTTGAATAAGTAAACTAGTTAATTCTGCCATTTGCTAAGTTATATTTTTCTTTTTCTCCTACTTACAAGAACACTAACCTGATAAAAGCTCCATTGGGAATGAGAGTTCTGAATGTGTTATTATCTGGGCTAAAGATAAGGAGAACAAATGTCTTTCCGTGGTGCACCAAAGGTGACTAATCGCAGGGAAGACAGATTAGTTCAGTTTTTGCTTATCATGAAATTTGGGTTTTTAAAAATGTTATTTCTCATGTTTGCTTTCTTTTTTATTTTAAAGATGTGAGATGCAATTCAGGGTTAGGCACATAAGTGGTCATCGTACAGGTAAAGTTTGGTACTCTTTTTTTTTTTTTTGAGTTGGAGGCTTCCTCCTGTTGCCCAGGCTGGAGTGCAATGGCACACTCACAGCCACCGCAGTCTCGACTTGCTGTTCTTAGGCGATCCTCCCACCTCAGCCTTCCAAGTAACTGGAACTACAGATGCACACCCCCCTGCCCAACTAGTTGGTTTTGTTTGTTTGTTTGTTTGTTGGTGATTTATTGTAGAGCTGAGGTCTCACCAAGTTGCCCAGGCTAGTCTCGAACCCCTAGGTTCAGGCAATCCTTTTGCCTCAGCCTACCAAAGTGCTGGATTATAGGCTGAGCCACCGCGCCCGGTCAAGTTTGGTACTCTTATTGATGCTATGTGCGCCCTCCCCAGCAGTGTCCCACTAGTGCCAATCCCTTTCTTATCATGATAAATGTTCAGAGTCCATTTATGAATGAGTACATGTAGTACTCAGATCTTTGTTTCTGTGATAAATCACTGAGCACTATAGACTCTAATTCTGTCCAAATTGCTGTGAAGTTCATAATTACATTTTTCTTTATGGCCGCATAATATTCCATCATGTAAATGTACCACATTTTCTTTATCCAGTCCACTTTTGATGGGCAGCACGGTTGGTTCCATGTCTTTGCTATTTGTGAATAACACTGCAATAAACATGGGCTTGCAGGTATCTTTTGAAATTTGGGTTTAAACCTACAGATTTTGACAATGCTCTGCCCAGGGAGCTAATGATTTCCCTAAGAGTGTTTTAGGTGGTCTGGAATTCAGGCACCTTCATGTTTACCTTCAGAATCATATAACCGGGGTGTTAAGTGATGGGATTAAAATCCTGCCGACCTTAAATGCTAAATGGATCAGAGAGGAAAAAAAACTCTTTGCAGCTGGGTAATGGGAAAATTTGACTCAAAGTAATAATGCTTCTGCCTGTAGCTCTTAGTCATCTGATCGTATTGCTCACAGATGGGCTGTTAAAAGAGCTTCAGAAATGGGACCATATGAACTAGGTGAATTTGACAACTGTCAACACTCAGAAAGTCTGAGCATTTTTTATTTAGCTAGACTTTTTAAGGCCATTGCTCTAACTGAAGTTGCAAGTAATTATGCACTTCTCTGTTACGTGAACTAAGATGAATTATCTGGTTGGAAAAAAAAATACAAAAAGCTCATAGCCAACTGATTTTCTGATCCTTCTTGGACCACAAGCAGCAAATTTGGAGGTAAGGGCAATCAAAGGGAAGACCACAGAGTTCTGAGCCCAGATCAGAAGGGGAAATGAACTCCAGCTCTTGATCTTCTTCAATACCAAATGTTTATTTGTGGTGTGTTCAGCATGCCATCTGTTGATAGCTCAGTATTTCAAAGATGATTCAATTAAATCCCACAGCTTGAATATTGAGCATGACAATTGGTAAAATCTAGGAAGAGGGTAATAAAAACACTGAGGTACCATCTCTCTGTGTGGGCTTCCTGAATTTTTAAGTGCTTCTCCACTTTTCAGAATACTGGTCAACTGGAATCTCAGAGTTTTATAAATGAAGGTGACTTGGAAGTTGTCCGTTTCTACATCTTGATTTTTATAGATGAAGAAACTGCTGTCCAGAGAATATAACCGCCTTCTCCAAGGCCCAAGGTAATCCTGGAATCTGTGTTTGAGAGAACTGGAATTCAGGTCAACTCTGAGGCTCAGTTTCTCCATCTGCTCTGAGGAGTGACAGTGACTAGCATCAGTAAAGAACTTTTTGTGACTTGGGGAGTCTCTTCTCTGTGTCAGGCATTGAACAAATAAATGGCACCTGTCCGTCCCTGCATCCTGTGAAGCTCTCTGTGGCCACTGGTGCTGCAGGAATTTTGATGCACCATTAAGAGAAAAAACAGTGCATGCTGTCAGCTCCATTCCCAATGTGCCTGAGTTATGAACCCAGGTAGGAAAAGGAGATGGGGATGACATTCAGACACTCTATCTGACTAATTTTCCTCTTGGGGAGAACAGAAAACAGGCAAAAGAAAGGAAGAAACAATAGAGCTAGAAATTGCATAAATGATAAATGTATCCTATGTACAAAGTCTCTCTCACACAGTTGCCACAGCAGAGTCCCCAAAAGTATTTTTATGATAGGAATTTGAATGACAAATATTATTTTAAAAAATGCTAAGAACCTCAAAAAATGAGGACCTAGTGAAATAAAAATGACCCTACTGTGGTCCTTATAGTCCTGAAAATTTTATCATAATACATTGCTTTATTATTGAGATATTCTGAGTCTAAAACAGACTCAATTATGGCTGTACATTAGCATGACCTGAGAGCCTCCAAAAAAAAAAAAGAATACATAGGCCTGGGCCCCACCATGGACCAATTAAGTCAGTATTCCTAGGACTGGGATTCGCACAGAAATGTTGTAAAATGTTTCCCAAGCTGGGCATGGAGGCTCAAGTCTGTAATTCCAGCACTTTGGGAGGCCAAGGCAAGAGGATTGCCTGACAGTGGTTCGAGATCATCCCGGACTGTTTGATGAGACCTCATCTCTACAATAAATAAAAAAATAAGCTGGACATGGAAGCGCGAGACCGTAGTTCCAGCTACTTGGAAGGCTGAGGCGGAAGGCTCTCCTGAGCCCAGCAAGTCGAGGCTGCGGTGGCCATGAGCGTGCCACTGTACTCCAGCCTGGGTGACAGAGTGAGACTCCAACAACAACAACAACAAAAATGTTTCCCAGATGATTTTCAGCCAGGGCCACTCGTTTAAACTCATAGAACAGTCAGCCATTGCAGAAGCCACACTCTCCCTTGAGTTTCTATTACAATGGGAGTTTATACAAGCTGTGAGGTTGTTTGAATATGTGATGTGTAGGAGGGAGTGCATGGGCAGGCTTGCTATACAGATAATGCTTCATGCTGACCTTTTGGTACATACAATGCATGCATTTTTCAGTGTTCTGCTTTCAGATGTTTGTCACTTGCACTTTCAACCACAGATGTAAATAGTGCCACATCCACTGCTCTCTGCCCCCAAACAAACCAGGTATCCTAATGGAACAGAGGAAAGTGTTCATGTGCATGCCTACGTTGAATGATGAGACTGTGTGTAAAGCTTGTTAAACACCAAATTGTAATTGTAGAGGCGGAAGGATTTGAGAAGTTTATAAAGACAAGTAAGGAATTTAACACACAACTCTTACAAAACCACTTATGGTGACACATTCCTGGGATGAGCCTCTCATTACTTGGAAGCTCTTCTCCCACATCACCTAACACCTTTTCATTTTAAAGCTAAGTGTGCTAGCCCTCTCCCTTATTTCTTGTCTTGAATGGTGTTTGTGTATGAGCAGTGTTTTTCTTGTGTCTCATACTAACCTGGCAATATTCAAAGGTAATTGTCACTCCAAGTTTCTTTCCGATCCTTCCAACAAATCACCTAGACAAAAGAGTCCTTCCCTAACCCTACCTGGGGGTTTCTCTTGACCCCTTATTACTTTCCTTTTGCTATTCCAAAGGACTTCTCCAGAACCTCTACTTCCCTCTTAAGATCAAAATAGGAACCCATTCTTAGTAAGTCTGACCAATAGCAAATAAGATAGATAATCTTGTATGTGACATTCTTTTAAATATTTCATTATACTTCCTTTAAAGTATCATTAAATTATTGAAATGTTTAATTTTCCAAAACAATTGACAGACTTGGTTTGGGTTCCCAGTTGCTCAAGGGGATATGGCAGGCGGATTCAGTTGAGGGTGTGTTTACAATAGTGATTCTCACCCTGGAACGCTTGGTGCTTTGGGGGCTGTAGAACAATGTCGAGGGGTTTCCATATCTGTTATGCTCACCAGGCATCTTGGTTTCCACATCACAGGCTCCCACAAAAATGACAACCTTCTCCTGGTATTTTCACATTGTGTGTGTTTACCTGTTTGTTTCCCACTTAGTATCTGTTTTATTTCCAGCCCTTTAACATTATCTCATTTTGTATTTGTCTTTATCTTATTTTTACAGGTTATTTGTAATTTGTCAAAATTGCTTTGACTTTTTTTTTTATCACTGATGTTAACAAGGCCATTGTAATTGGTGTCATTTTTAAGTTTTGAGTCCTCTTAACTTGTTCACTCCAGTCTCTGATAAAATATTAAATGTGCTAGGACTATGGTCCTGGGTGTATGTTAGATACCATGTCACACCAAAACTTCACAATACACATCATCACTCTTTTTTGATGACTACAACCTAGTTTTACTTATTTTCAACTAAATAATGATCCTGGTATTTTATACTTAGCCTGCTGATAGGGAAGCTATTTGGGGCCAAATTGATGAGTCTTACAAGAGAAGGGAGCAATCTGGGAAACGGACTGATATTCACAGATATCAGTAATGGAATGAATGATGTCTGACCCCTTTCAGCGACACTAATGTGTTTTTCCTGTTTTCTCTCTCTTTTTTTTTTCCTCTGAGAAGAGATCTAGGATCTATAAGAGACAGCTTCTGAGGCAAGAAGAAACTTCTGTGCTATTGGAATAATGCATTCACAGTCACTATCTTCTAGCAAGTAAAATCTCAGAGCTCCATGTACTTAACATCCAGAAGTAGTTAAGTCAAAGAGAAAGAAGAAGCTTGGGTTTCTCAAAGCTCCAGGCATGACAGGTTTTGGATTTTTGGGAGTCCAACAAGAGTCCTTCCATCCCTCTCTCAGCAGGGGAGTTTTCACATGGCCTGAGATTCAGGCCCCAGCCTCCACACTTCTGGCCCTAAGGGCAATACCAAGCAGCAGCCAGTGGCAACTCTTGGCATTCTGGGAGTTTGCCTGCCCAGCCTACCAGACACTTAGGAGATCAGCCTCATCTTCTGGGGCTCCGGAAGATCTACCTGCCACAGTTTGCCGTAAACTGGAGGACTCAGGAGATATGTGTTTGTGTCCTCCTAAACCTGAGGAGATTCAGAACAAATCTTAATAATGAATATTTTAAATATATACCCCTATTAGAACACATTTTCTCCTTACTTTAGTAAACAGAGTAAATGTTTCTGAATTTGTCAAGTTAAAAAGTTTTCTTTTTCTTAAAGGGTTTTTTTTTTGTTGTTTTTTTGAGTTGGAGTCTCACTCGGTTGCCCAGGCTAGAGTGCAGTGGCATGCTCGCAGCCAACCCAGCGTTGACCTGCTAGGCTCCAGTAATCCTTCTGCCTCAGCCTTCCAAGTAGCCAGAACTACAGGCATGCACTACCACACCCGGCTAATGTTTTATTTATTATAGAGACGAGGTCTCACCAAGTTGCCTGGGCTGATCTCAAACCTGCAGGCCCAGGCAATCTACTAGCCTTGGCCTCTCAAAGTGCTGGGATTACAGGCTGAGCCACCTAGCCTGGCCTCTTGCAGGGTTTTAAATGTGGCCAGTTTAGACAAACGGGGGTAAAGAAAGATACTCAATAATGTAAACCTACTATGTCTTTTCATCAACATTAGACACTAAATTACTTTTAAAAGGTCTTCAGGGTGTTGATTCGGCATTCATTTTCTGATGGCTGACTCCACATGGGGCCCCGGAGTGGGCACTGGACAGCTTCAGAGGTAAGGGGGCCATTGCCCTGCTCTGAAGAGCTGAGGGGACAAAGTGGGAAGAGAGGGGGAAGAGAGGAGAGTGGACATTGAAGCAGAAAAGTTGGGAGGCTTTGATAAATGCAACAATAAAAACAAAGGATGGAGACATAAAGAGAAGAGATGGCTGATTCTTAGAGGCAATTAGATGGTTCCAGAAAATTACCATTTGAGGGAGCTCTGGTGGAAGGCCAAGCTTCTTCTGCCAGGCAGGCTCTGGTGCAGGAGGACTTAGGGCATGCTCTCTGCCTGGTGTGGAATTGGTGTTTCCCCAAAACAGGTCGAACGCCCTCTCTGGGGAACACATTACATAAGAACGATTCATTGTATCTTTACACTTAGAGAAGTGGAGGGGCTTTTGCAAAATAGCTTGGTGGTTAGTCACACTGTCGTTTTAGACAATTCATGGCTTTAGACAATTGCTCTTTCTACTAAAAAATCTGAACCACAGAACAATCAAGGAAGAAAGATTTGTGGAGCTAACAAAATAATTAGTGATGAAATTTAAAACATGCAGGAAGAAAGACTTGTGGAGTTAACCAAAATAATTGTGATGAAACCTAACACATGCAGTTCCATTTCCTTCACACATTTTGGTATGCCCATGTCTAGTCCTGTATTACTGCTAATAATATGGAAATGCCATACAGTGAGCCATGATTGATGGGATACCTTAATTATCCTAAGAGATTAACGGCGCCTTGTAAAATGCACTATTAAGTCTGTTCCTTGCTTCAGGCATTTGTTTTTGAGAACAAATGTGTAATTGCTAGGGAGGAAGTCTCAGAGAAACTCTTTGTAGGATTCAATAGCCATGTCTCCCACTAGCATAAAATGAAGGTTTTTCTCAGTTGTTTTCTGTTTTTACAATGTATTGGTGTGGTGGCACAAATGTCTATAGAAATCAGACAGGCAAATTGAGAACCTTAAAAGATGCTGTTTAATGCAAAGTGCCTGTCAAGATCTGCTTCCTACCCTCACACTGACCCCTCCCCTCACATCCAAGCAGAATAATCTCTACCGCAGGCATTCTGGCCAGCCTGGGTGACCAAGGGCACTTTATTTTAAAAATTGGCTGGGGCTGGCGGGGGAGTTCAGCCGTAATCCCAGCACTTTGGGAAGCCGAGGCGAGAGGATTGCCTGAGCCCGGGGGTTCGAGACCAACTTGGGTAACTTGGTAAGACCTCATCTCTACAATAAATCTCAAAAAATTTACTGGGCGTGGTGGCTCGCACCTGTAGTTCCAGTTACTTGGAAGGCTGAGGCAGAAAGATTGCCTGAGCCCAGCAGGTCAAGGCTGCAGTAGCCGTGAAGCCACATTTGCCTCTTGAGTGTCAGCCCCCTTTTCAATCTGTGAAAGGTGAATAATAAAGTTTACTTCTTTCTTTCTTACCTGGTTGCAATCTTTCATTATTCCCACGGCCCCAGCACTGGCTCTGGCCCACTTTGCCTCAACTGACCCTTTCAGATGTGGTGCCTCACATTTGTAATCCCAGCACTTTGGGAGGTTAAGGTGGGAGGATTGCTTGTGGCCAGGAATTCAAGACCAGCCTGGGCCACATAGCAAACCCTTGTCTCTCAAAGAAAATAAAAAATAAAGAAATAAAAATTATCTGGGTTTGGTGGCATGTGCCTGTAAACCCAGTACACAGGAGGCTGAGGCAGGAGGATCACTCGAGCTTAGGAGTTTGAGGCTGCAGTGAGCTAGGATTAGGTTACTGCACACCAGCCCTCAATGACAGAGTGAGACCTGGTCTCTAAAATTAATAAGTTAAAAAATAAAACACTCAAGGGATCCAACTTTAGCCAGCATTGCTGCTTGTCTAGTTCTACTTCTAGTCACTGAGGTCACATCCCCACTCTGTACCCCATTTCTGGTTTTTGAGACTTAGTCCTCCCTATTCAGCATCCACATTTCTTGAGGCCTGGTCTCATTGGTCTTTTTTTTTTTTTTGAGTCAGAATCTCATGCTGTTGCCCAGGCCAGAGTGCAGTGGCATGCTCACAGCCACCACAGCCTTGACCTGCTGGGCTCAGGTGATCCTTCCGCCTCGGTCTTCCAAGTAGCTGGAACTACAGGCACCTTCTACCATGACCAGCTAATATTTTGGTTTATTGTAGAGACAAGGTCTTACCAAGTTACCCAGACTGGTCTCGAACCTCTGCACTCAGGCAATCCTTTCTCCTTGGCCTCCCAAAGTGCTGGGATTATAGGCTTGAGACACTGTGCCTGGCTCAGTGGTCCTTACATTGCTTTCCCCGCTTCCTTAACTCACCTGCTAGGATCTAGTGTTTCATCCTACCCTCAGACCTGTCACTTCCAAAACAGACCATGTCTGGAATCCCTCTTGTCATATGCTGCCTACCCAGGAAGAGGACACAGCCATCACTTTCCACAGTCCAGTGACAATGTTATAGCTGCACCATGAGTAAGGAGTTGCCAACACACTGAGAGTCAAATATTGAGTCCTTTAATGCTGGCGGTCAAGAGCAGGCTCACACCAGAAAGAGACTCTTGACCCCGAATGAAGCAAGCAAGGGGTTTATATAGCAACAACCATAAGGTTACAGAGTTTTGGTTCTGGGTAGGGAACAAAGGAGATTTTCCAAAGTACAGTTTGTTAAACCATAGGGAGAGGATGTGTAAATTACATATGTGACAGAACTGTCTCAGGAAAATAGCCCTCCAGGGGAGGGAACGGAGAAGCCATAAATCATGGGAAATGATTTATGGCCTACTGTAAAGGTTAGGGCGGTCGTATGGAGGAGGGGTGAGGGGGGACCTGGAAGACAAAATGGAAGAACTACTACAAAATGGAGTTACCTTGGTTAAGTCACTAACAGCTATTTCAACATCATCGTCTTGGGTCATGGCTTATTACATAGAAGCATGGAAGCCCAGTGGTTAAGAATCTAGGCTTTGGAGTTTCACTGTCTTGGTTCCAATCCTGTCTCTACTACTTCCTACCCATGTAATTCTGAGCAACTTGCTAAGCCTGAGTTTCCTTATCTGCAAAGTGATTATAGTGGTGATAATAATAATGGTACCCATTTCACAGGGCCATTGAAGGAGTAAGTAAAATAATCTGTGCTAACTAGTCAGTGTGTAGGAAGTGTTAGAAGCATCCATCTCCTGTCTCACTCCCACTTACCCACAGGGGTTCCCTTGGTTTGTCCCATTGCACTGAAAGCCCTTTACAGGGCATATCTTGTCAGGCACAGTGGCTCATGCCTGCAATAATCCCTGCACTTTGGAGGCTACAGCAGCAGGATTGCTTGAGCCCAAGAATTTGAGACCAGCCTGGGCAACATAGGGAGATCTCGTCTCTACAAAAAAAAAAAAAAAATTAGCTGGGCATGGTGGCATGCGTCTGTAGTCCCAGCTACTTGGGAGGTTAAAGAGGGAGAATTGCTTGATCCTAAGAGTTTGAGACCAGTCTGGGCAATATAGCAAGACCTCGTCTCTACAAAAAAAGTTTTTTTAATTACCCAGGTTTGGTGGTTTGCCCCCATTGTCCCAGCTACTTGGGAGACTGAGGAGGGAGGGTTGCTTAAACCCAGAACATCAAGACAGTGGTGAGCTGTGATTGTGCCACTGCACTCCAACCTGAGAGACAGAGTGAGACCCCCAATTCAAAAATAATAAATAAATAGAGCACATCTCAGCAGGTTGCTCCCTAGACTAAAAACCCCTTGAAAGGAGGGACTCTGAGATACTTAGAATAAACTTAATTCACATTTTGCCTCAGCATAACCACTTGTGCTTAGACTGACACACTTTGAATCGAGCACAGATTAGACATAGATAAATTTCCAATAACCAGGTTTTAGGAAGCATTCTGACATTTTACTGCAGGCTAAGCTGACAGTCTACCCCATCCCCTCGGCAAATCTCCATCAGGGCAAGAAAAGGACAGCTCAACCTTTCAATTCATGGTTGAGCATAATAATCTCTAAGAAACTTTCAGGTTCTGGCCAACGTCATAGAAATAATAAGACAACCTTTTTGCTAAGGAGTTTGTGGATTGCAACCGTCTGACTGGTCTCTTGCAGGAAAAGTCCTTCCCCTTGTTTCCTTCCATCTAGCCCACCACCCAAGGGCATGAGAGTCTAATTTCTGGCAACATCAAGATCTAGGACTTAAGTGGCTACAATCAACATCAAAGACCCGCAGCCCTGAACATTCCTTTTGGCCCAGACCCGTCCTCACCCCAAAGACCCTTAAATATACCCAGTTCTTGGCTCTTCAATGCCACACTAGCTGTGGCCCCCTTTCCAATCTGTGAAAGGTGAATAATAAACATTACTTTGGCCTGGCACAGTGGCTCAATTCCAGCACTTTGGGAGGCAGAGGCGAGAAGCTTGCCTAAGCCCGCTGGTTCGAGACCAGCATGGGCAACGTGGTGAGACCTGTCTCTACAATAAATCAAAAAACTAGCTGGGCACGGTAGCACGCGCCTGGAGCTCCGGCTACTTGGAAGGCTGAGTGCAAGGATTGCCTGAGCCCAGCGAGTGGAGGCTGCAGTGGCCAGGAGCGTGTCACTGCACTCCAGCCTGGGCGATGGAGTGAGACTCCAACTCAAACACAAACAAACAAACAAATAAATAAACGTTACTTCCTTCTACTTCTTACTTGGTTGCAATTTTGCATTATTCCCCGCAGTACTGGCACCACCCCACTTCGACTCAGTTTACTGCAAAGGGAAAAATACCTTGGCTGGGCAAGGAAGGTCCTGATGATCTGGCTCCTGCTTGTATCCCTAGCTCTGGCCACACTGACCTGCTGCTGGTGGGTGCCCAGAACATACCAGGAACCCTCAGGTCTCTGGTTACTTCTGCTGTGCCCTTTGCTAGGAACGCCCTTTCTCGGTGAACATGTGGTTGGCTTTGGAGATCACTGAGAACTCTGCTTTGTGCCCGACTGTGGTCTGTCCTTCAGTTACATGACCTCACGTAGGTTTGTTTACATGTACATTTTCCCACTAAACTAAACATTTTGAGGGTTGGGGCTGTGATTGAACTGCCTAGTCCATGCCTGAGCCTGAAAGAATCATCAGACACAGCAGCACTATGCACAGAAACGGATGCAGGGAATCTTGGAGTTGAGGTGTGGGATGTGCACAGCCCAGCCCAGTACAGGTGACAGGGCAGGGAGAAGGCTCTCAAGATACTTTCTTTGTCTTTGCTTTTTGCCTTCCTCCTGATCTGCTTTCTCCCTCTTTGGGCTCAGCGTCTTTTCCCAATTTATTGTAAATGAGAAAAACGCGATTGCGTTTGATATCTGTGACATGCATGAGATGACCCTGTGCCATCTCTAGACACAATTTATTTTATTACATAGAATCATTGCAGCGTCCTTACTGGGCTCAGAATGTAGCTTTTTATTTTATTTTATTTTATTTTTTGAGTTGGAGTCTCACTCTGTCGCCCAGACTGGAGTGCAGTGGCCCCTCCCGGCCACCTCGACCTGCTGGGCTCTGGCAATCCTTCCGCCTCAGCCTCCCAAGTAGCCGGAATTACAGGCATGCGCTACCACGCCTGGCTGATAGAATGTAGCTTTTTAAAATTTCATATTTAAATTGCCATGAGATGGAATATTAAGCATATACACATCCCATCAAAACTTATTTAAGCCTCAAAATTAAAAATGTGTGACTCTTAATTGCCAGAACAGCTAACAATGGCTAAAGGGAAATTTAGTTTTGTCTTTAGGAATATGTGCTTCCTCTGCCACGTAATAATGACCAACAAGTGACATCTTCTTAAGGTTCAATAAAGAAAACAGGACTGTATTTTATATCTGAAACATCAACATAGTTCCCATGAAAGACAGGAAATATGTATTCTGTGCAGGTGTAAATTTGTTCTACCAGCTAATTCCCTTGGTAGTTGTCTGGTACATGGATCATGCAGATTTCCTTTAAGACAAAAATCAAAAACACTTCCCCCACCCTAAACAATGGTTCATGTGAAAGCATGCCATTTTATGTTTCCTGGACTAACTGAAAAAATAGTTAAAACTATTTTAAACATTGTAATCTTTGATTGAGTAGCTGAGAAAATAATGTGATGGAAGGATGTCAGTTTCAAGAACCCCGTGTTTCAGAGAAAAAACTAATGTCTGAGGGTAGAGTAGACTGGAACTTAAGAGCTCCTCTTCCAAGTTATGGTGCAGTTTGACGGCTGTGATGAAAGGTAGGAAACACTAGAGGAAGGAGGGGAAAAAGCTATGACATGCCTGCAATGTGGAAATTTTGCCCATTCTGCTAAAAAATAGTGTGAGTGTGGACTTCCAGTATATTCCAGAGATAGGAAGCAGCGACAGGTCATTTGTGACCATATTATTTTTTCCTCCCAACTGGGACACTTCTGAGTATGCTGGGGCACTATGACTTAGGACTAACCAGTGCTGGCTGGTCTGTATGGGAAAACCCAGAACATACGGTCACCCCTTCCTAGGTCACCCTGAGGCTCTGCGCTTACAGTTGGCTCTAAACAACAAGTGGCCTCAAAGGATGGAGAACCATTGAGGAAGGTTGATTTGGGAACCCTCCATGGTGTTTCAAAACTGCCTGGCAAAGTTTCAAATGGCCCAACCCTCAAGGATTCTTCTGGCAGGGAAATCATCTACAACTTGTCTCTGTGACTCATTTGTCCTCTTCAGGTAGAATCAACCAGGGTGTATGTCTTCAAGCCAACCTTGGGTTCAGTCATTTTTTTAAATCTGATTTCACAGTGTAATCACTTCAAGTTCTGAAAAATACAGACAGGCTCCAACTCTAGATATTCTAATTTAATATAGCTGAGATGAGCCCAGGCATCTGTATTTTTAAACACTTCTCTGGTTATTTTGATGCCAGGTTAAATTTGGCAGTCCTTTTGTGTTTATCATGAGGCTATGGGGTTTAAAAAAAGGCCATGCATTTCAAATTTCCAGTAGGAAGATTAGAAGTTAAAAGCCAATAGGGGAAGAGAGACTATTAGAGAGGAACTGAAATGTTTTCCACAATGTAATTATAATTTTTATAGGACCAAAATGGGAGCAAGTTGTCTAAAAATGTGTGTTTCTATTTTGTCGTGTTTATTGGCTCAGGAAAAATTTGAAGATTTACAGATGAGGTGCTTTTTGAATCAAGGTTATACAATTTTAACAGGGGGATACAACATCAATAAGGGTACCTGATCTCAACTCAGGCAAAGTGGGGACTGAAGGGAGGCCCAAACTTTACCGGTACGATGACCACTTGTATACCTAACCCTGAATTGTACCCCACATATTTAAAAAATAAATAAATAATAGTAAAAAAATTAGCAATTCTAAACTACTGCAAAATAAATATTGCTCAAAAGAGCTGTTATTTCACCCCCCACAAAAAGATTTTAACAGACAATAGAATTTGGTAAAGGAATCCAGCAAAAGTTTGTGAAGGAAACTGCATGAAGAAAGGTGTGGAGCTAGCTGTAAACTGTGTGGTCAGTGCTCATATCTGTTTTGCTCTCTACCGCAGCCCCTGGCATATAATGGTGGAATCATGAAAAATATTTATTGAAAGTGAAAGGATGGAAAGCCAACATGGAATGGCTTAATGAAATAATCTTAACTAAAGTGCAGTCATTTTGACACTGCCTAGTTCTGTCATGTTTTCTTAGCAAAATTACCTAGCCTGCCCTCTAATCACTAGCCAAGGACAGAAGTGGTTTTTTAGAGGTAGCTACTGATAATTGTTTCACAACCCCTCCCCAGCTTGTTTTGTATTAATTAGCCTTTCTCTTCCCAGTAGTTGCCCCTCAGCCACAAAAGTGGTAATTAATCTCATCTGTTACGGTCAGCCTTTGGTGAGAGCCCACCAGCCCACATGCCCACCTGCTGGAGTCATGAGAGGTGTTGTTCCGACAGTGCCAAGGTACAAGACCTACTATGTCAACACCCAAGAATGCAGGTGCTGGATATTTTTACTAACCCTACTTCATTATAGAAACCTTAAGGTTGGGCTCGGTGGCTCAACCTGTAATCCCAGCGTTTTGGGAGGCCGGCCGAGGTGAGTGGATTGCCTGAACCTCTGGGTTTGAGACCTGCCCGGGCAACTTGGTGAGACCTCATCTCTACAATAAATCAAAAATTAGCCGGGTGTGGTAGCGCGTGCCGTAGTTCCAACTACTTGGAAGGCTGAGGCAGAAGGATTGCCGGAGCCCAGCAGGTCGAGGCTGCGGTGACCGGGAGCGGCCACTGCACTCCAGTCTGGGCGACGGAGTGAGACTCCAAAAAAAAAAAAAAAACCCTTAAAAGCACGCTTACCCCACCCCCAGGCCACGTTGCTTGCAGCACTGCAGCATTCAGAATCTATCCTGAATATAAATAAACCCTTTTGTTTTGTCTTTGCAATTCTTTTTTTTTAGATTAGAAAATATAGTTTATTTAGAAAGTAAATTGGAGAGAGAGAGGGAGGAAGAGGGGATTCACCTCCCCAAGGGAGAGGAGGGGGCCAAAGCTTAAGAAAACATGGCCTAGCCATAGCTGAAAGAGCACATGGTCACATCATCACTTAGCAAGGGAATGGTCTGCCTTTGCAATTTTTTGCATCTTTCATGGGAGGATCTGACCTAACAGAAAGGTAAATGGCTTTTGGGGGAAACACCATTATATGAGAATGACTCTTATTCATTTATTTATAGTTAATGAAGAAATGGAAGCATAGAAACACAAAACAGCATGCCCAAAGTATTTGGGGAGGGCTGGTCTTTGTTAACTTTTATTAGTCATACAATTTTGCACCCTATTTATAAGCCCAACTCTCAGGGACTACTGAGGAAAGTAAATCCATGAACCAAATACCACCCCCCTTCCTCCCTCATGTCCAGTGAGAGTAGGATGCTTTCTAGTTGAAAGAGATTATGAAAGCATTAGGCTGTTATGTTGAAACCAAGCCTGATCTGATTACTTCGCGCCTGCCTCTGCTTGATTGCTAAAGAAAAAGAACTTTGTGTCCGTGCCTATTTAAGAATTATTACTTTCAAGTCTTAGAGGAGAAAGTTATACAACTGCAAAAATATCTTTCTTATCTTAGCACAACATTCCTTTCACTATATCAGGTGGTCTCTGAGTACCTATATATTAGGTGTCTTTCTAGGGACTGAGGACTTCTTTTTTTAGGAACTTATTTTATTTTTGAGTCGGAGTCTCACTGTTGCCCAGGCTGGAATGCAGTGGCACGCTCACGGCCAGCTCAGCCTCAACCTGCTAGGGCTCAGGAGATCCTTCTGTCTCAGCCTTCCAGATAGCTGGAACCCCAGGCACGCACCACCATACCTGGCTAATTTTTTGATTTATTGTAGAGACAAGGTCTTGCAAAGTTGCCCTGGCTGGACTCGAACAACTGGGCTCAGGCAATCCTCTTGCCTTGGCTTCCCAAAGTGCTGGGATTACAGGCGTGGGCCACCGAGGAACTTGTTTTAAAAGAAGTATAGATTGCAAATCTTTTTCTCTAGAACCTTAGAGTAAAGAAGATAATATATATACAAGGCTTCCAGAGGGTGGAAGAAGAAACAGTTATGTGTCTTGGCATGAAACACCCTTGTTATGAAGACAATATCCCTGCCCTTTCCCCACTACAATCACAGCCAGAAGGACCCTGGGAGGGACCAGATGACGGTCAGTGCACACAGCCCTGCTCTCCCAGGCACCAGGTCTCTCTGGGCATTTCGTCATAGTGAATTATGTTTAAAAGTAGGGCAAACTAAAAAGCAGTTTCATTTGGAATATGAAAGTGTCTGTTATTTTATGGACTTGAGTGGGCAGGATGCGTAAGCAGGTGGTTTTTCAAATTGCCGGACTTTCCAGATGCTGCTCACTATTGCAGCTGTTCATACTTTAAACTCCTTAAAAACGTAGCCAATGCTGCTGTTAATTGAAAGAGTATCCCACACCACGAGATTTTTCATAATTCAAGGATATTTAGTGTACCTTGCCTTAAATTTTAATAAATAATATGAAATTTTATCATTTAAAGCCAACTTTTTCATTATAATTAAGAACTGGATGGAGAAACCTTTTTTTAAAAAAAAAATAAGCATTGAAGACGTGTATAATTGTTGGCTGAACTTGAAAGGATTTCAGATGCTTAATAATGAATAATGGTCCCCACTTTATATCAGTATTGTGAGAACAATTTTCCACCAAAGAATGATATTTTATAATGCTGGAGGTCCTGAATTCTAGGCATGGTTTGATATGTGTCAGAATATCAATAGCCAGCTTGCAAAGCTGTCTCCTAAGCAAATAAACAACAAAACTGATATTAATTCCAATAGAAGATAATTTAAGATGGTGCTAAGTACTTTGAGACAATCTGATCTTTTAGATCTTATGCCTTAGCTATGTACACATCAAATAAACATAATTATGTAAATGACTATTATTCCAATATTGATCATCCATTGCTCTGAAATGCTTTCTAGTTGAAAGGGATCACAGAGGCAGTAAACCATTACGTTGAAACCAAAACTGTTACAGAAAATTTTGTCTGTGCATATTTAAGAATCATTACATTCTAGTTTTAGAAAAGAAAGTTATGAGCACATATTATTTTCCAACCAAGACCTCCTCTCAGATATCCCGATTTGTCTCAGTGCTGATCTCAGAATCATCTAAACTCATTTCTCCTCTGTGATGAATCCATAATCTTGTCTATTCTTCTTTAATAATACATCTCAAAATATGTTTGGAGCAGTAACTATGTGAAAACATGAATGGCATTTTAAACTTTGTTAGCCCCTAATTTCTCTCAGTGTTTAAAAAAAAAAAAAGGAATTGGAGTCTAGCTTGGTAACCATTATGTTCCCTTCCAACTCTAAAAATCTGTCATTTTGTGCTGATACGGTTCGAGCCCCAATGCCACATCACACTGTCCTTCTAATTTCACATAGAGCTGATGCAATTTCATCTGAACCCTTTTCTGCCCATCCAGACTGGCTAACTTTTGTTATATTCCGTACTTTCCACCAGGACCATTTTCCCAAAGCCCACCTTCCTCATGCCACACCCATGCTTGTAGTCTTCCTTGATTCCCACACAAGTCCTGGATTTGGGACTCTGTCATTTGGCCATTATCAGTCTTTTCACCTTTATCACCTACCACCCTCCCACATGAACTCTCAAATCCCAACCCAAATGAACTGCTAAAACTTCCCTGTGTGAGACACTCTCGTGTCCATACCTGGCTCATTTAGAATGCCTTCCTGTGCTTTATTCCAGCTATTTGCATTCCATCTGTCCTCCATGACCCAACTCCGATAACAGTACTTCCTTCACGCCCTTCTCCTTAAACTGTCTATTTCGCATCCTCCTTCTCTTCACCCTGCTAACTGATAGACAGGAGCGTCTCCCTAACATTTCTTATCAATACCATTTACTACTTAAAAACCTTCTCGTTGTGCAATATTCAATGCTACCGTATTTACTTTCAATTTATTGTAGTATATATTTGGTCTATTTCCAAAAAGTAATGAGAAAGCTTGGGATAGAGACAACATAAAATAGCATTCCAGCCGGGCTCAGTGGCTCAGCTTGTAATCTCGCGGTTTGGGAGGCTGAGGTGAGTGGATTGCCTAAGCCCGTGGGTTCGAGACCCGCCCAGGCAACTTGGCGAGAACTCATCTCTACAATAAACCAAAAATTAGCTGGGCATGGTAGCGCATGCCTGTAATTCCAGCTACTTGGAAGGCTGAGGCAGAAGGATCGCCAGAGCCCAGCAGGTCAAGGCTGCGGTGGCTGGGAGCGGCCACCGCACTCCAGTCTGGGCGACAGAGTGAGACTCCAACTCAAAAAAAAAAAAAAAAAATAGCATTCCAGTTAAAAAGGGAAGCGAAAATACAATACCATATGTGGGAGAGAATAAGTAACATCAATTAATGAAACTTAAAATCTAGCCATAGATTTGAAACTACTTCCTGGTGGTCAAGGCAAAACAAAAAACAAAAACAAAAAAAAATAAACAAACAAAAACACCACCATTAATTAATATTTGGCAGTGACTTTGTGTGCTTTTAAACATTTTATCTGTATGCATCTTGTCTCACTAACTGTAATATTTGTGATTGTTAAGATTTATTTTAGACATTTGTATACCTAACCCTGAATTGTACCCCACATCTTTAAAATAAAATTAAAAACGTTTATTTTAGGAGTTATGTCCAAAGCATCTAATATAGCATATTGCAAGAGTTTGTTAAGTAAATTAATTGATGACCAATATGATACCGGATCATAAATTTGAAACCATTTTTTTAATCTAGAAAATTCAAGTACATAACAAACACATGAATGCAGATGTGACATAAGAAGATACGGAAATCTTAGAGGGAGAATAAAGGGTTTGAGTCTGTGACCACTTTAGAGGCAATTGAAGAAGGCATTTGTAATCTACTTAATATTTTGGGAGTAGATGTTTATAATGATCTCTCATAATATGGAGTAGTAAACTTTAAAAAAGATAATAAAAAGCAAAATTTTACTGGAACTAAAGTGTATACTTTATGTCATAACCACTAATGGAATAGGTGATAATACTCTGCCTTCTTGAAATACAAATTCACAGCACACACAGCTTTGCGCTTTCCTTCCCTCCCTAAATAGCTATTTTATGGGACTACTGAAAAGATACTGTGCAGATACACTGTTGTTCTTCACACTTTATATTGGGCTTCATTTCTTCTCTACCTAAAGGTTTTTTTTTCTTGGCATAAGGATGCTGTTAAAATGCAGGGAGCTGGGTGCAGTGGCTCACGCCTATAATCTCAGCACTTTGGGAGGTGGAGACGAAAGGACTGCCTGAGACCATGAGTTTGAGACCAGACCGGGTAACATGGCTAGACCTCATCTCTATAATAAATAAAAAAATTAGCTGACCGTGGTGGTGTACACCTGTAGTTCCAGCTACTTGGAAGGCTAAGGAGGAAGGATCACCTGAGCCAGGCTGATGGAGGTTCTGGTGGTCATGAGTGTGCCACTGCACTCCAGTCTGGGTGACAGAGTGAGACTCCGACTTAAAATTAAAAAAAAAAAAAAATGCAGGAAACACCCTAGTTCGCCACTGTTCAATAGAGATTTCTGTATGATGGAAAGGTTTTATATCTGTGCTATCCAAGTAATACAGATATGTTCTATATCTATGCCATAAGCCTCACATGTTGCATACTCAAAATGTGATGAGTACAACTGAGAAACTGAACTTTAAATTTTATTTAATTTCAACTGCTTGAAATTTAAATGGAAATAGTCACAAGTTGCTAGTCTAATGTATTGGACAGAGCAGCTTTAACAGGGTTGCTTGCTTTTAGAACAGACTTTACCTTACTTGATTGGGTACCTTTAATGGTTTCTTTATTATCATGAGAGGTTTTAAGCTACTGTGCATTAACAGTAAAGTTTTGGGTGTCTTCATTCTTTTAAGAAGCCTATGTTGTCAAAAGTAAAATTTAAGGAAATTTATTATTTACTGTCATGGTCACAGGGAGAGAATCATCCTTGTTTTTACTACTGCATTTGTGCTTGGTCTTGAGGGTAAATATTTATGAAATAGGAGTCTCCATAGGTATAAGTAGACCTTTGTTCACTAGCCCTACTGGGGTACAGGCATTCTGGGCAGAATTTGCATTTGTCGGCTTGATGGCATTCTCTGAAGTCCTCTCTAGGCGAGGCATCTGAGTAAGCAGGACTGCCAAATTCTTCTCAAGGTGGACTTTTTTTTAACTGTCCCGTTTTGCTCACAGCTCTAGGAGCAAATAGGTGGGGTTTGGTTTCTTTAGGCCAGCAGGAGCTTGCTCTGGCCCTTTCTTTTAATTTCTTTAATTTGAGGATCCCTGCACATGCCCTTTGAATGCTATTTTGTAAACTGCTATTTCCTCTAAGCCTGTTATGCTGTTTTTCCATCTGTGTTGAAGTCTCTTTTCCCAGTGGGGCCTTTCTTTCTCAACTTAGTCATGCTCTGTGTGGAGACCCACATCCACACTGCTGGCCTCTCTGACTCATCCCGGGAGGTTCGCTTGCTCCAGGGAATCTCACTCACACTGCAGTGGAACAACAGGGAGGCTCTAGTGAAGAGAACCCTTTCTGAAATCTGTCTCTCTTCCTGGCAACTCTCCTTCTTGTTCAAAGCTACATGAGAAAGGGGGGAGAAAAAAAACTCTACAAATGTCCTTCTCCCTTTAAGGTAATGCTTTTTTGTAAATAGTTTTTGGCAATTCTAATTTCCAGTTTATAAGGCACTTTTGCTGTTGCTATTGCTTTTGAATATTCCATAATCTGGCTAGTCAAAAAGCCTGCAAATGCTCCAATTTTCCTTTTTCCTACACCAGAAAGCCAAGAGAGTCAATTCTGACAGTTACATTTTCCTTCCAGTTACAGATTAAACTGTTCTCCCTTTTGAAATATATTATTCATAAATATGAACAGTCTCTGAACTATGGCTCCTCCCATCCATAGATAGGACGCAGGGGGTGGAAATTGTTCATGTATCTCATTGGTTGCTCTGGGGTTGTGCAGGATTGGATCTTCACACCCTAATCCTGGAAGCTAGGTTTTTTCCCAACCCTCCCAATTTCTCAAGGAAAACCCTCTGCCATCCCATGGTATCCCTGTCCAGCTGGGTTCAGACAATAAACGTCTCCCAGTGGACTTGCTAAAAGGGTCAAAGTTGAGTAGCAATGACAATAATAATAATTTTTTAAAAAAGACCCTGACTACTGACCAGATCTAAGTTTGGTCAATAACCCAATCCATTCATCTATTTTTTAATATCACCAAGCACGTAAAAAGAAACTCCAACCCGAATATCCCACTAGCTCAGGGCAGGCTGACCTAGATAGAAAGGGGCAACTTTTCACACCTCAGTAGAGGTGCCCATAAGAGAAACAAGAGGCAT
The DNA here is from genome assembly GCF_000164805.1 of Carlito syrichta. Classification (NCBI taxonomy): domain Eukaryota; kingdom Metazoa; phylum Chordata; class Mammalia; order Primates; family Tarsiidae; genus Carlito; species Carlito syrichta. Next base: position 355,751 of record NW_007252977.1, on the reverse strand, counting down.
AGGTTATTTTTGCCTTAGTAAATCCACTTAATGGTGCACAAGTGCTCTGTTTTTCTAGTTAAAACGCCATACACACACACACACACACACACACACACACACACACACATGCACATATATATACACATACACATTTTTTCTTATCTTTAGTTCTAAGCACTTCTATCCATTTTTACTACTTTTCCAAAAATCACTTCATATGATTTTAACTGTAGGAACATGTTCTGTCTTCTAACTCTCACCCTTGCCACAAGACCTTACGCAGTTATCTTACTGTCTTGATTCCATATGCAATGGGGACCTGTCACTAGACTTTCAACCCGAGAACGGAAAGCAACCATGTCGTCCTCCCGAGGAATAGGGACCTATCTGTGGCTGGGTCAGGAGGTTCATTGCCAGGAAAAAAAAAAAAAAAAAGTGTAGTTTTACGAACTCCTACAAAACTCACCCCAGCTAAATTCCAGCTGAACTAACAGGAGGAGGAGGATGGGGGAAGGGAGATGTGACATTTCTGACGGCCGCGGGCGCTCGCACACTCGGAGCCCAGAAAACGGCGTGTGCGCGGCAAAGCTAAAAAGGATGTGCGGGCCGCTTGCCAGAGGAGGGCTGTCCCGGCCCTGACAGCGGCCGCTCCCGGGGACGCCCCTTCCTCGCCGGCCGCCACGGCTTACCTTGACCACGTCGTCGTTGAGATGCTTGGGGTCGCGGTTGACCAGGTCGATCTCCTTGGTGTGCGCGTCGTATACTTGCTTCTCGCTCACCTCGTCTGCCATGGCCTTGTTGTTGGGCTTGTAGATGTTGCCGTGCTCCCGGATGGGAACCGTATAGAGATGTCCCTGAGGAGGGCGGACCGCCAAGGGTGGAGGGGAGGGTGGCGACGGCGGGCAGGGAGAGAAAAACCGAAGAGGAAGACAAGCGATCAGAAGTCAGCCCGGCGGCTGGGGACCCCCGAGCTTGGAATCGAACTAGCCGCTTCGACAGCGACGGCTCCGCGCTCAGAAACCTCCCGCGCGCCGCCAGCTTTTAAGAGGATCTAGTGGAGGACACCACACCCCTCCGTACCAGGCTGGGAGCGCCGGCCTCCCCCGCCCGCCGCCAG
>NW_007252977.1:353930-354598 GCF_000164805.1 Carlito syrichta | reverse complement strand
CGCCCCGCGCTCGCCCGGCGCGCGGAGCCCCGCGGAGCCCCCCGGAGCCAGGGGCGACCTCCGGCTCACCGCCCGCCGCTTCTCTCCGCCACGCGGCCCCCGCCCCGAGGGCTTCACCTGCTCCGTTTAATCGTCCCCGCCCCCCAACCCTGTCCCCAGAATCCCTTCCAGCTTTATCCCCAAGATCCAGCCGGAATCTCCCGACCCGGGGGGCGTTCCCATTTTCGCTGCCTCTCGGCCGCGCCCCCCTCGCACCTGCCCGCGCCCCCCCATCCTTCCTCTGCGCTCTCGTGTCCCTCCACCCCTCTTCCGTGATGGTCACCATCCTGAATGCCCCACGGCTGGGCTGAACCGTGTGCCAGGCCCCTCCCCCAAGTTCCCCAGAACGCTGTCTCACCTGCTCAACTCCCCCGACCCACCCTCAGGTCACCCCCAGGCTGCCAGCCGGTGGCTGAACGGGGTCTGCGTCTAGGAAGACCCGGTCCCCGCACCCGGGTGCCGCTGGAACGCGTGGAGGGGGTTGGAAGTGGAGTCGGTGATCTGGAGAGGGGAGGCCCACCCCTCTCGGGACACCCCAGCCAGACGCCGAGATACAGGAAGAGTTCTTGAGATGGCTCAAGAACTTTGGAAAGTGCAAACACAACGCGCGCCACCCGCCCGGGCCAGCC
>NW_007252977.1:331838-353910 GCF_000164805.1 Carlito syrichta | reverse complement strand
CCCCCCCCCTCCCCAGCAGGCAGGGGCCGGACCGCGGGGTTCCCGAGACAGGGGAGCATCCTAGACCCATCCAGAAAACGTGTCCTCAAAAGCGAGACCCGATCTCAGGAACCCCAACCCCCCTTTCCGTGTTCTCCTAGCTCCGGGGCTCCAGCGGCCCCCTCCCCATCAGGAAAACACAAAACATTCCTGGCTTCTCTACATCTTCCCGCCCAGGCCCATTCCTCAGCGGTGCCAACCCCAGAGAAGTGCTCTGAAGTCGAGAGAGGGCTGGGGCGAGAAAGCAGTCGGAGTATTTGGAGTGGGAGATAGGAGAAGCAGGCACTCCGCGCGCGCCCCGGCCGGCGCGCCCCACCGAAGCCTACCTCGGAGTCTACGTATTTGCCCCCAGACATGCTGGCCTGTGGCTGGATGATGGCTCTGAGAAGGTGTCCCTGGGCTGTGATTTCAGGGAACTGAGGAAGGAAGATCTTGTATTGGAAGGGGGGGGAAAAGGCGCTGGCGGGGGGCGGTGGCTGGGAGGGAGCCTCCTGGCCGCGCGCCAAGGGTTTGTTCTGCTCGCGCTTGGCCCGGACGTGCGCTGCGCCGGGTCTAGGCACATCCCCAAGGTTCTGGCAGCAGAGGGCGGGGAGTGCCCGCGGGGAGCAGAGAGCGAGTGAGAAAGCGTGTCTCCCGCGCTGGGCTGCTTGGGCAGATATTTTAAACCTGGGGCCACATTTTCCCAGCTCCGAACCACCAAGAGGCGTCCCAGGGAGACCGAATGCTTTCGCGGTGCATCATCTCGGCAGGGGTGGAGGGAGCCAACGCTCCTGCAGAGATGCCCAGTATGGGCAACCCGGGCGGCAGAAACAATTCTGCCCTGACCCAAGCCGGCTCCGCCCCGCCCATCGCCCACGTTCCATCGCTGCCTGAGACACCTCTGCTTCCCCGTGTGGGATTAAAAAATGGCTAGGAACCTTCAGGTCCACTTCACATCTAAACTCAAGGGAGGGATCTGTGGGCGTGGGGTGCTTTGGTGATGTTTAATAGTCGATGTGGATGGAAACTCGGAGAAACAGGCATGCAGCATTTAATGCTTCCTACCCGCTTATGAAATGTCTCCCAAACGCTTTGAAAGAAGAAATGAATATGTTTAACTTTTCTACAATTTTATTACCGATCTTTTCTGGAGCAAAGGACATTTATGCCAACAGGTTATACCATAAGTACAAAATACATAAAATGTTTACAATTGTAGAAATATTTGATTAAAACTTCAAATGTATTATTAGAGAGTATTTATTTTTAATGTGCTTGGCTGTGAGGGAAGACTTTTCTACCAATTGATTAGCTTTTTAAAAAAAACGTTAAAGTATTTTATCTGTTCTTGAATTCGGGGCTTCTCTCTTTACCTTATAAAGCAGCCTAAGACTATTAAACAGTAATCAGTTATTTTACTTTGGGCTATAATGAGTCGGGAAATTCATTATCCAAAAATGGTAGAGATATGTTGTTTAGGGTTCCATATGCAACCCAGAGTCAAATTATCACTTGAAATTTTATAAGCTGGGGGCACGGGTTAAAATAAAAATACTGGCAGTCTAGCGAGAGCAATATGAAGTGGAGGTGAGGAGATGGAGAGGGGGAATAGAAGATGGAATGCTGAAAGAGTTGATTATCCAGTTGGAGAGAAGACATGAAAATATAAAAGAGAACTGTAAGGGACTGGCTATTGTTGGTAGCAAAAAAGCAATGCAGTTTTTGAAAAACAAACAACAAAAAAAGACTAGTTTCAACTAGGAGTGGCAGGGAAAGTATCACAGTGTCACAGATGTTGGCATGGCTTTAATTGTGCTGGCCATTCTTCATTAGAAGACAAGATTTTCAAAAGTTTAGTTGTCTTAATTTTTCTACCACATTACATTTATAAATCCTTTGAGCAAATTGTGTTAACAAATATTAACAAACATGATGTGTTAGAAACGGATAGTGTCAGGTTCAGTGTCTTCTCTGGTATCTAATTCACCTCTAATGATGGCCACAAGATCACTGTTCATTTAACTCTTCCTTCATACAAGGCAGTTGGGATTATGTTCTATGTAAAAATGTGGAAACCGTTTCCCATCTATTGTTATTCAGTCTTCAGCTGCGATGAGTAATCCTAACTGAAAAAAGTCAACAGGAACACAGAGGGAGCTTGTCTTGCATTCCAGCAAGCAAAGAACCTTCTGGGGAGGCCTGTGAGTGAATGCTTAACTAGTACTCAATAGAGGGAAAGCCCTCGCTGGGGAAGTCCATGTAGAAATCTAATCAACTACAGCACATGGAATCATAATGATCAGTGAAGCGTTGTCAATGCCAAAATGCATTCCTAATGAGAGGAAAAACCACACACTCTTCCTTAACCTGCCTCAACAAGAAGCTGGCACCAAAGAGAAACAGATCTTAGTCTGGTTATAATAGCTCACTTGGAGAAACAGCACCGAACTTATGAGAAATGGCAAAGCAGTGAAGAAGAGCATTGTTAGCAGAGGTACAAGATTTGAAATGAACAGATGATGTAAATAAAATTGTCTTTGCTTTGATGTCCACACAGATAACTCTGGGCTTGGAGGCAAGTTATTAACTTTCTTCAAATCATTTACTAAAAAGAAAAAGGGTAGATGGCAACACATTTGTCCTCTTTTTTTTTTTGGAACAGCATTAAAGGTCAGCTCATGGATTATATGTTACTAGAATATAAACCTAAAGGAACCCAGCTCAACCAGATCAACCTTCTGAGAGATGAAGAAACTAAAGTTTAAATACACTAAAAATATCTATTTTTAATGAGTTCTTATTGGATAAGGAAACATTTTACCATTGATGAATAACTATAATACTTGTTATTAACTTCTGAGACATGGGATTTCTAAGTAGTAGTCTGGTCAGTGTCTGCTTATGGAAAAATTATGAAGCTAGTAGCTTTTTGTGTTCTACCTTCTCCTTCTCAGTGCCCTTTTACCCTGCCATCCCATCCCATCACCACACCCTGGGTCTTTTTTATATTCTCAACTAGCTTCTTCTAATTCCTACTCCAGAATTAGGAATCTAAGGTTTGACCATTTACAATGACATTAATGGTTTTAGGAAGCAGGCATCTTTCCAACATTTCCCAGCACCCCAAAGCCTGAGACTCCTCAAATACGCCTTTGTCACTGAGTTCAGGAAAGAGATTCTAACTTGAGTTATAATAGGAACTATCACCAGGTGTGACGTTTTAAAAAAATAACTATTCCCAACTTAAGCTGCAGCACTGGGCTGTGCATTAGAGTCCTGCTGGTTAACTGCTGAGTCATCAGAAGGTTAGGGGCCTTCAGGAAAAGGGTAAGAGGAGGTAGAAGTACATTTCAGAGTAGTGACTATGTGCATGAAAGTAATAAACATGTCAACATTTTTACAATCTGTGTGTCAGTACATAAACAAGTCAATATTTTTTACAGTCTGTTTGTTCAGCTCAATATTTACTGTTTATCACCATCACTACCCCACACACCTTTCCCTATTCACCTGCATCCGAGAATTTCATTGAGTCCATCTTCCCATATCTGCCCACTTTGTATGTGAAGAGAAATAACTTTTTGGATGAAGACTTGCCATATCAGCTAATCCCTTCCTATCCCTGTTCTGGCTTGAAGACTTCATTTGAATATTCCTTGGTTTAAGTCTTTCCACTTTGAGTATTAATTTTTAAAATTTACTTTCTTTAGAAAAACAAACCGTGTATGACCATACTGTCCTGAATGCACTACATCTCAACTAAAAAAACAACAACAAGCAAACAGCTATTTTTTTCAAACAGCTATTTCTGTTTAAAGAAATCTTGCTCGTCAAGATGGCTAAGAAAGTTTACTTTTCATACTTTTTCTTTACATTAGCTTTACTTTCCGTATTTTTAAATTAAAAAAAAAATCATTGGTATCTACCCAATAGGGATGTTGCAAACTTTAATGGGTTGAGGCATTTAAAACTCTGAGGATACTGCCTGAATGATAATAGTTGTTAGTGTAAAGGGGACACATTTTAGTCCACAAATTTAGGATTGGAATAAACATATTTTACTTCGAAGTATTATATTGTAAAATAGTTTGACCATCTAAGATATAGCCAACAGTCAAGCTTGATCAAATATCATTTTTAGTTTACTTCAGGGTTTTCATTTTTATTTATTTATTTGTTTGTTTGTTTATTTATTTATTTATTTAATTTTTTGAGTTGAAGTCTCACTCTGTCTCTCAGGCTGGAGTGCAGTGGCATGCTCACGACCATCGCAGCCTCAACCTCCTGGGCTCAGACAATCCTTCCACCTCTGCCTTCCAAGTAGCTGGAACTATATGTGCACGCCACCACACCCAGCTAATTTTTTGATTGATTGTAGAGACGAGGTCTCACCAAGTTTCCCAGGCTGGTCTTGAACCCTTGGACACAGGCAATCCTCTCACCTTGGCCTTCTAAAGTGGTAGGAATACAGGCTTGAGCACCATGCCTAGCCTTACTTCAAGGTTTTTAAAATGAAAAATGTTATAGATACTATCAAACTCCCTTGTAAATTGTAACTTTCTCTTTTTCTATAGCTGAATTGAATTTATTTTGCAACACCCCCTTTCTTTAGGTGGCAGAACCTTCATCTCAGTTGGATTTTCGTTTCTTCCACTTTGTCAGGGTTGCATCTAAATTCCAGAGGCTTAAAAATTGCCAAGGAGCCGGCTCGGTGGCTCAGCCTGTAATCCCAGCACTTTGGGAGGCTGAGACGTGTGGATTGTCTGAGCCTGTGGGTTCGAGACCCGCCCGGGGAACTTGGTGAGACCTCGTCTCTACAATAAATAAAAAATTAGCCAGGCGTGGTAGCGTGTGCCTGTATTTCCAGCTACTTGGAAGGCTGAGGCAGAAGGATCGCTGGAGTCTAGCAGGTTGAGGCTGAGGTGGCCGGGAGGCATGCCACTGCCCTCTAATCTGGGTGACAGAGTGAGACTCCAACAACAAAAAAAAAGGATTGCCAAGGAATCTCGGATGGGTCTGAGAGGAGAGTTTCTCCCTTTGCTGTACATCTTGGCACCTTGTGATAGATATATCACCTTGCCTATCCTCTGTTATTGGTCCATTCATGAGAATGGAAGCTGCACTGTTCTTCATGCATCTTGAATATGCTCCTTAGGGCCAGAGACACTGTCTTACTATTTCTGTCCCTTTCTTGGGGCTCTGTACAAATCTGATGGTGAGAGATGTGTAGAGAGCAAAGTAAGTCCTATTGCCTGCCACGGTGCAGAGAAACTCTAGGGTGTTGCTACTTCCTTGGGCTCTACCTAAAAACAAGAGGCAGAAATATCTTTGCTCTTAGATCCTCCTAACCTAGGGACACATACCTGTCAAAAACTACTTTACTTCTTTCCCCAGTTTCTTCTCACTTGAACAGGAAGCCTTGCTCTTTATATTATCCAACAATATTTTCATGCCATGAATCCACCAGGACCAAGGTTTTGGAATTAAGAAAAGCCTTTTCTCTGGGTGCAGTCCTCAAGCCTGTAATCCTAGCACTTTGGGAGGCTGAGGTGAGAGGATTGCCTGAGCCCAGGAATTCAAGACCAGCTCGGGCAACTTGGCAAGACCTTGTCTCTATAATCAATAAATCAATAAATAAACAAATAAATAAGTTGGGCATGGTGGTGCTTGCCTGTAGTTCTAGCTACTTGAAAGGCTGAGGCAGAAAGATCACCTGAGCCCTGAGCCCAGCAGGTCAAGACCGCGGTGACCTTTAGCAGCATCCACTGCACTCCAGCCTGGGCAACAGAGACACCGACTCAAAAAAAAAAAAGGCCGGGCGTGGTGGCTCATGCCTATAATCCCAGCACTTTGGGAGGCTGAGATGAGAAGATTGCCTGAGCTCAGGGATTCAAGATCAGCCTGGGCAACTTGGTGAGACCTTATCTCTGCAATAAATCGAATAATAAGCCAGGTGTGGTAGCATACGCCTGTAGTTCCAGCTACTTGGAAGGCTGAGGCAGAAGGACTGCCTGAGCCCAGCTGGTTGAGGCTGCGGTGGCCGTGGGTGTGCCACTGCACTCCAACCTGGGTGACAGAGTGAGACTCCAACTCAAAAAAATAAAAAAAGTCAAAGATGCAATGACCCAACACATTTTTTTCATCATATACCTGACACGTATTTATGTTGAAACTAAATTTTACGGTATATCAATCACTTATTGCTACAGTAATATTGTATAAATAAACTTCTATAAAACTCAGTGGCTCTAAATGGCTGCCATTTATTCTCATAGATCTATGGGTTGGGTTGGCTGGGGCTTGGCTGATTTAGGAAGGGTGTTTGGGGCGGCTCTGCCTGTCACTGCTCCATGTTTCTCTCCTCCTTGGAAGAGCAAGCTGGTTGGAGCATATTCTTCTCATACTCCATGAAGCAGCAGCAGCACAGGAGAATATACTCATCCTCAGATCTCTCTATAGGAGGGGGTGAGGCAGGGACCCTTCTGAAAATGCAGAAAAAATAGAAAAAGGGGAAATAAGTTACTTCCTGTTTCTTTGTGCTTTCTCTTCTGCGGGCTTTTTACTTTGGCAGACTACGTGTTTAAACTTTTGGTGGAAACCAATCAGAATAGTAATCCTGTAAACCAATCAGCAAATAGAACATGTAAATGAGATGATTATGTAAAACCAATTAATATGTGATATGTAGAGTTGATGGTAGCCCCAAGCTATGGAAAATCCAATCAAATTGTATGGTGCCAATTTGTTACCTTATAAGGAAGACAAAAGTATTACAATGTAAAGGGAAGTTAGCAAAGGTATATAAGACAATGCCCTGCTGTTGTTCGAGGCTCAGCCTTTGGATGCTGACATGAGTAAATGCTGCTTCCTGGCAAATAAGCCTCAGTGACCTGTCTCTCTGTGGAAGATTCCTGCTACAGGGGGAAGCCAAAAAATCCCAAAAATTATTTATAAAAAATTGTGTATTTATTCTTACATGTTTAAACTTCAATCACCTTCTAAGTATTCACCCTCTGATACAATATACCTATCAAGATGCTTTCCCAAGGTTCAAAACAGTTTTTGAACTCTTCAGTTTTGATACCTGTCATTAAAAAAAATTTTTTTTTGAGTTGGAGTCTCACTCTGTCACCCAGATTGGAGTGCAGTTGCATGCTCATGGCCACCACAACCTCAACCTGCAGGACTCAGGTAATCCTTCCGCCTGAGCCTTCCAAGTAGCTGGAACCACAGGCATGTACTACTATGACCAGCCCGTTTTTTGGATTTATTATAGAGAGAAGGTCGAATCCCTGAGTTCAGGCGATCCTCTCGCCTTGGCCTCCCAAAGTGCTGGGATTACAGGTGTAAAAAAATTACAGCCACTGTTCTGTCATTTTTAGTTTTTAGAGAATAGGGCATGAGGGTCATGCTGTTTTTGGTGAAAAACTGCTAAACACTCAGTGCAGTGCAGTCAGGTGCACTCATAAATCATCCATCATGAAATGGGAAAACATGTTGAAAGACTAAAAAAAAATTCACGAAGCCTATCACAGCCTCTCACAACACTAGCTGGTACACTGATGCCAATGGGTTCCTAGAACACTTAGTAAGGGAAACCTCTACTACAATGGGCCCCCCTTCCAAAATATAATTCCAGTTTTTTGGGGCTTCCCAACATATATAATGTGTGTGTGTGTGTGTTCTAAAATTTCAGACTTGGAAAGACACACTGTTACTTCTACCCTGTACATGTGACATAGCCCTAAGTCAAGGAATAGGGAAGTAAACACCACCAATGATGAGGACATGGCAAAAGAAGTATGAAGAGCCGAGATCTCTATTGAATGTGTGTGGTTGTTAGAGATTTTTTTTTTTTGGCTTTCAATTTTATGTTTTAATCCAATTTTTTGGTACATACTGGTTTGCCATCTTTTATTTCATTCTTAGAAAGCTTTAATAGTATCTCTTTCCATTAAATACTTGACAACAAAAAAATCCCTTAATTATGAAAGAAATACAAACTTCTATATGAAGATTCTCAAATATAATGCTTGACAGAGGACCTCAGAGAGAGGGGATCAGGCAGGTCACAGATACATTCTCTTACCTTAAAAAAAGAATATGAGGGGGTGGGATTGGCAGTTGAGGGAAACGGCTAGGGCAGGGAGGGGCATACCTCATTAACAGGGGTACCTGCATGATCAATGTTTGTATACCTAACCCTGAATTGTATCCCACATCTTTTTTTTTTTTTTTTTTGAGTTGGAGTCTGACTGTCGCCCAGACTGGAGTGCAGTGGCCGCTCCCGGCCACCGCAGCCTCGACCTGCTGGGCTCTGGCGATCCTTCCGCCTCAGCCTTCCGAGTAGCCGGAATTACAGGCATGCGCTACCACGCCCGGCTGATTTTTTTATTTATTGTAGAGACGAGGTCTCGCTGCCCAGGCGGGTCTCGAACCCACGGGCTCAGGCAATCCACTCACCTCAGCCTCCCAAAGGCGCGGGATTACAGGCTGAGCCACCGAGTCCGGCTTGTATCCCACATCTTTACATTGAAAATAAAAAAATAAAATAAAATAAAATAAATTAAAAAGAATATAGGCCAGGCTTGGTATATATATATATTTTATTTTATTTTATTTTTTTTCAAGACAGTTGACAATTTATGCTACTTTTAAAAATTAGGACATCAGTTTTCCTCAGAAGTCTTGACTAGTGAAAGTTAAATGGATGACTGGTTCCAAATAGTTGAAACTAAGCTTTGGAGTGCCAACTTTTATATTTCAGTATTTTCTGACAAAATCACTTTTTAAAAGATTTATTCTTCTCTTTCCTGCCTTTTAAAGAAGAGGTGACAGAACACAGGACTATGCCCCAACCAAAATTCAGTAGCAGTAGTGCCACTGAAAGTCCTGGAGTCTTCCCTCTAACCTCTTTACTTTTTAATGAAACCCTGTAAAGATGCTGCCAGATTTCAGAAACAAACTTCCAGTTGCAGAAACTTCCTGAACTAGTCTCAGTGATATTTGTGCTACAAAGTGCAAAGAGTTGCTATTATTATAGTTCTGGATTTATAGCTAAATCTGATGGAATTTGTGACTGTCTTTGAAAATGTAGCGAAATGTCTCTAAAAGTAGGTTATTTCAAAATGTACAGCCTTGCTTTTTCTTTTCTCTGTATGATACAGACACCCACTAATGTCCCACCATATTGCCACAGCCCCTAGAGAACGACATGGTGGGGGATTCAAGGGCTCCTGCACATTCCTGAGCACATTACTGAAAGTCCCCTTGTCTTCTATGCACTCCCAGTAAGTAGCTTCAGGGATCCTTGACTTCCCAGCAGACTATGCCCAAAGATGTAAATTCCTATTTACTCCCTTTCTTTGAACTATATAGTATCAATATAATCCAAAGTCTTGTGATTTGCATAACTTTTGCAATGCAAGATGTCTTAGGTCTTGCAAACTTTCTTTACTCTAAATGCCACTATCTAAATGTAAAACGCAGCAATAACTTAAGTTCCATGCAAAGCTCTACTGGTCACATGGCTAATGTATAGATACCCACAACTCTGGACTATAAAAGTGAACTGTAAAAGTCTGGAGGGGGCTGGGTGGGGTGGCTCAGCCTGTAATCCCAGCACTTTGGGAGGCCAAGGTGAGAGGATTGGTTTCAGACCAGCCTGGGTAACTTGGTGAGACCTCATCTCTACAATAAATTTAAAAAAGTAGCCAGACATGGTGGTGTGCATCTGTAGTTCCAGCTACTTGGAAGGCTGAGGTGGAAGGATCGCCTAAGTTCAGCAGGTGGAGACTGTGGTGGCCGTAAGCGTGCCACTGTACTCCAGCCTGGGTGACAAGAGTGAGACTCCAACTCAAAACAAACAAACAAACCCTGGAGGGTTAGAAATTGACCTTCCATATGACCCAGCAATTCTCCTATTGGGAATATACCCGGAGGAACTCAAATCATTCTACAAAAAAGATACCGGCACACATATGTTTGTTGTAGCTCTATTCGCAATAGCAAAAACATGGAACCAACCATGTTGCCCATTGAAGCTGGACTGTATAAAAAAGTGTCGTACATATACACAATGGAATATTATGCAACCATAAAGAGGGACAAACATGGACTTCACAGCAACTTGAAGTCCAGTCATACTCCAATCTATCACAGAAACAAAGAACAGAGTACTGTACATTCTCACTCATAAGCAGACCTCGAACAATTATAACACTATAAGAAAGGGATTGGCAGTAGTGGGAAACTGTCAGGGGAATGGGGGTGGGATTGGCAGTTGAGCAAAACTGCCAGAGGAGGAGGAGTACACCTCATCAACAAGGGTACCTGCATAATCAACGTTTGTATATCTAACCCTGAATTGTACCCCACATCTTCATAATAATAATTTTTAAAAAAAGCCTGGAGGGTGAGCAGAACCATTTTAGAAAGACATCGACTGGGCTCAGTGGCTCAACCTGTAATCGCAGCACTTTGGGAGGCCGAGGCGAGTGGTGAATGAGCCAGCAGGTTTGAGGCCAGCCTGGGCAATTTGGCGAGACCTTGTTTCTACAATAAATAAATAAATAATTAGCCGGGCTTTTAGCACGTGCCTGTAGTTCCAGCTACTTGGAAGGCTGAGGCGGAAGAATCGCCGGAGCCCAGCAGGATGCTGGGGTGGCTGTGAGTGTGCCACTGCACTTCAACTCAAAAATAAAAAATAAGAGCTGGGCTCAGTGGCTCAGCCTGTAATCCCGCGCCTTTGGGGGGCTGAGATGAGTGGATTGCCTGAGCCCGCGGGTTCGAGACCTGTCTGGGCAACTTGGTGAGACCTCATCTCTACAGTAAATCAAAAATTAGCCGGGCATGGTAGCGCGTGCCTGTAATTCCAGCTACTCGGGAATTTATTTTTAATGATTTATCGTAGAGATGAGGTCTCGCCAAGTTGCCTAACTTGGTCTTGAACCCCCCGGGTTCAGGCAATCCTCTCACCTCAGCCTCCCGAAGTGCTGAGATTACAGGTAGGAGCGATATTTTTCTTAAGTTAATGTAAATATCTGGGAGAAGGCCTCCACAAAAGCCCTTTGTTTTGTAACCCATCTGGCTTTAAGTCAGAGCTCCATTATTTAACAAAGGAAATTCTCTTTCCTTTTGGCCCTTTCCCTAGTAAATAAACTATTTACCAGGACTACCTGGGAAAAATTCATCTCTACACCCCTCTTTTTGAGGCAATGATGCTTAATTCGAAAACATTTCACTCTTTGAAAATTATGCAAAATTACATGAAAATTGTATATAATTATATATTAATATATAAATATATATTATATATATATATGAATGAGGGATCTCCCCCAAAACCAGAATTATCTTTTGGAGGGTGGGTCCCCCTTGAATACAGGTAAATGTTCTAGGAACCCATGAGCATCAGTATACCTGCTAGCGTTGTTATGAGAGACTGTTTGACTTCAGTGAGTTGTTTGTTTTTTTTTTTTTGAGATTCTTTTAACACGTTTGCCCATTTCCTGATAGGTGATTTAGTCGAACAACCTGCTCACACCACGCTGAGTGTTAAATAGTTTTTGGCCCCAAAAATGGCATGACCCCTGTTCCCTGCCCTCCCTATTCACCAGATCTCACCCTGAGTCATGCTTTTGTCTGTTTCCCAGCTGAAAAAAAAAGGCCTCAAAGGGAAATGTTTTGCTGATGTGAAAGAGAAACAGAAAAGGGCAGGAGCACTAAAAGACATCAAAATTGACGAATTCAAAAAGTGTTTTGGGCAGTGGGAAAAGTGTCTCAATATGTGTATTGTACCAAACTGAGAGAACTTTGAAGGTGACTTAAGTTTAAACATGTAAGAATAAATACAAAAATTTTAATAAATGAATTTCAGCTTTTTTGGGGGGGGTCCTCCTTCATATACATAAGAGTATATTGGCCATTAAGTTGTCTGATCTTTGTAGAGACTTTATTTTCTTATAATCATATGATCAGTTTGTTTTCTCACTAATTCCAGATAAAATTTGTGTTTGCAACATCAGTTTTTGTATATTCTGGAGGATGGATTTTAATTCTGTACTGCTGGCTTTGTCTTCAAGCAGCTCAGCTTCCTTCTGAGGGAATGTGAGTGTGTTTTAAAGCAGGTATTGACACAGGGACCCATTAATGTCCCTCCATGTTACCACAGCCTCTAGAGAAGGGCATGGAGGGAATTCAAGCACTCCTGCAGATTCCTGAGCACATTCCTGAGAATCCCTTTGTCTTCTATGCATTCCCTATAAGTAGCTACAGGAGATCCTTGAGTTCCCTGAAACTATGTCCAAGATGTAAATCCCCCCACCACCTTTTTTTTTTGAGTTGGAGTCTCACTCTATCTCCTAGGCTGGAGTACTGTGGCACACTCATGGCCGCCCCAGCATTGACCTGCTGGACTTTGGCCAGCAATTCTTCCTCCTCAGTCTTGCAAGTAGCCGGAACTACAGGTGTGCGCTATCATGCCTGGTTAATTTTTTATTTTATTGTAGAGATGAGGTCTTGCCAAGTTGCCCGGGCTGGTCTCGAACCCGTGGGCTCAGGCAATCCAGTCACCTCAGCCTCCCAAAGTGCTGGGATTATAGGCTGAGCCACCAAGCCTGGCCATCTTTGAACTATATAATATTAATGTAATGGTAAGTCTTCTGATTTGCATAACTTTTGCAATGCAAGATGTCTTAGGCCTTGTAAGCTTTCTTTACTCTGTCACTAAATGTAAAATGCAGCTGTAACTTAAGTTCTGTACAATGCTCTACTGGTCACATGGCTAACGTATAGGTTCTGACAACTCTGGACTATAAAAGTGAACTATAAAAGCCTGGAGGGTGAGCAGAACCATTTTGCAAAGACTTCGAGTCCAGCTCTGCTCCCTGGATTCGAACTCTACCAGTTCCCTGCCCCTTTGATTTATTGGTATCAAGGGGAGCAGCCAAGTGTTACTCAAACCGTAACAGTATGAGGGATTCTAGTTTTTGGACAGCCCATAGAATCTTTTTACAGGACCAAAAAAGTGAACCCTGTCAGTTTCTTCTCTTCTTTGCCTGTAGCTCTTTCATGCTTACTAGGTCTTTGCTAATCAAAGTATGGGGACTTGCAACCTCACCATCCCTGGGAACTTGTTAAAAATGCAGAATCTCAGGAACCATCTCAGATTTACTAAATCCAAGGTGGCAGTTTCACAAAATCCCCAGGTGATTTCTACATGCATTCAACTTTGAGAAGCAATGATACAGAGGACACTTGAAAACTTTAAACTTGAAGATGTTTAAATGGAAATTGGTATGAAGATTTGTCAAAGAACTAGAAGTACCTCTCCCATTTGATCCAGCAATCCCACTACTAGGTATCTACCCCAAAGAACAGAGGTTGTTATATAAGAAAGACACTGCACCTGCGTGTTCATGGCAGCATGATTCACACTTGCAAAGATGTGGAATCAAGCTACATGCCCATCAGCCGATCAGTAGATAATGAAAATGTGGTGTGTATACACACACACACACACACACACACACACACACACACACACACACAATGGAATACTTTTCAGTTATCAAAAAGAATGAAATAATGTGTTTTTTTGCAGCAGCGTGGATGGAACTGGAGAACATCATCCTAAGTGAACTAACTCAGGAACGGAAAACGAAACACTGTGTATTGTCACTTATAAGTGGGAGCTAAACTAAGACTCTCCAAAGACGCAGAGAGAATGGTATCATGGACACTGGAGACTTGGAAGGGAGTAGGGGACTGGAGTGGAGGGACAAAAAAAATCACCTGTCCAGTACAATGTGCACAGGTGGGGGTGGTGGGTACACATAAAGCCCAGACCAAAAACTATTTGTAACCCCTAAAGCTATTGAAATAAATAAATAAAAAAACAGAAGTTATGTTAGCAGATATCACTCTCCTCTATAGGAACACTGAATGAAGAAGAAGAAGAAAAAAAACCCACAGTACATGCAAAAAGAGCCTTTATATCATGAGAACAGCAGTAATACTGCAGCCCAGATCACTTTCAGGGAATCCCAACTCAGAGGAAGTAACATACTATTAAAGAAATATTTGTAAGCAAATGGAAGGAAGCATCATTTAAGGGGGAACCCTACAGGCTAAATTGGTCAAGTTGCTTGCAGGGAACTGGCAGTTCTTTCTATTTCTATAAACTGAAGGTTTCTTGGAATGTGAAATCAAGAATTACAAACTGGGTGGTAGCCAAAAGGATTTTTTTTTTTTTTTTTTTGCTATGAAAGGACTTGAGCTGTCTTAAACTCTCATTAGCCACACCCCAAAGGTACTGGAGAGCAGTGAGATTTGAGGCAGCACCAATCTATTCACTTTATAAGAAGACAGAACCATTTCTCAGGGGTTACTTCAGAGTAGCCCAAACCCATCTTGCAATTTGAAGAGTCTCGTGCCTTGAAGACTTCCCTGCAGACTTTAAGGCTGGAGGGATTTTCCTTTCCAATTTTGAACACTTCTTCTAGTCTAAGAATCATAAAATCGTGAAAATCCCTAAATAAATCCCTAGTTCTTCATGCAGCATGGAGCCTGGCCTGCATCTGATCTGTCCCAGATAGATTAATGCTTATTATTGCCAAAGTTCTTCCAGGAAAATTATTTTTCAATTTTCCTTTTGCCATTTTCCCTTATTTGAATACACGTATGGTCACAATTGTGTGTGTGTGTGTGTGTGTGTGTGTGTGTGCACGTGCCTACTCTGATAAAATTATTGCTTAAGATAACACCACTTAGGCTTTCTCTTCTTCAAGAAAAAATAATTTTAATAAAAATCATTCTGCATAGTATTTTTTCTGCATAGTGTTTCATATGACCCTTCAAATTACATCCAGAATTAATAATACCAACAATGCTGTCACTCTTTTAGGAGTTTAATTTTAAAAAAGAGTCTCACTCTGTCACCCAGGCTGGAGTGCAGTGGCATGCTGCTCACGGCCACTGCAGCCTCGACTTGCTGATTTTTTGATCACCTGGCTGATGTTTTGATTTATTGTAGAGACATGGTCTCACCATATTGCTCAGGCTGTTCTCGAATCCCTGAGGTCAGGTAATCCTGTTGCTTCTGCCTCCCAAAGTGCTGGGATTACAGGTATGAGCCACCGTGCTCGGCTAATTTAAAAATTTTAAAGCATCTTCAGATTTTCCTCTTGCCTTTATAAAATGTATATAAATAATTCAGCTGATTGCTCACTTGTTTCTTCCTCATAACAAATGACTTTTTTGGTGTTTTATTTCCAATGATTTGATCATGCTCCCCCATCCCATCCCCACCCCTGCATGACCTCGGCACACATGAAATTGATTGAATATGTTAGATACTCTGGTGCAATCCTTTTGTCTTGTTGATGTTATCTAACCCTAAATCATATGTGCCAATCCTGTGTCTGCCTCAAAAGACTATATCTAAACTGGAGAGAAAGGATTGGTTGCATGTTATGCTTCTTGTTTGTTTGTATGTTTGTCTGTTTGAGTCAGAGTCTCACTGTTTCACCCAGACTGGAGCACAGTGGCATGCTCATGGCCATCGCAGCCTCGACTTGCTGGGCTCAGGTGATCCTTCTGCCTCAGTCTTCCAAATAGCTAGAACCACAGGCATGTGCCACCACGCCCGGCTAAGTTTTTGATTTATTGTAGAGATGAGGTCTTGCCAGGTTGCCCAGGCTGGTCTTGCACCTGTGGGCTCAGGCAATCCTCTCATCTCAGTCTCCCAAAGTATTGAGATTACAGGCATGAGCTGCTGTGCCCGTTTATGCTTCTTTTTATATATTCCAGTGTCATACTTTTTCATCTTGATATGGAGTGGTTTACCACTGTCACTCTTTGAGAAAATATGTATGTAGAAGCTGAGCAAGGTGGTACACACTGTGGTCCCAGCTACTTGGGAGACTGAGGCAGGCAGATCGCCTGAGCCTAGGAATTCAAGACTGCAGTGAGCTGTGATTACACCACTGTACTCCAGCCTGGGTGACAGAGTGAGATGCTGTCTCTTAAAACAAACAAACAAACAAGCAAGCAAATAAATAAACAACAATACAAATAAATAAAAAATATTTGCATGTTCATTTGTAGACATGTTCATTTGGTGAATTTTTTTGGTGCATTGTAGCTTGCAGATTTTAATCAGAAAGAATATTAAACTCTATTAGATCATGTAAAATAAATTTCTAAAAAATTCAAGATCATATTGTGTGGTTCGATTAATTTGTCTTTGTCTCATAGCAAAACACTGTAAATCCTCACCCCACAAAGCCATCTAAAATATTCAGTTTAGTGAATTGCATAAGAAGAGGGTAGGAGGAGAAAGAGGAAAGGAAGAAGACAAGAGTGGGGAGATCTATACTAGTCAATGCCAAGACTGGGAAATAGAAAGTTCCATGTGCTACCTCAGGAGTCCAGTGTGATAATAATTGCAAAGCACAACATGAGTCCATCAGGTATAAATGGCAGCTAGGGGAAAAAATGAGCTTGGGATCACAATGCTCATTATCACTGTAGAAAAAAATTTTTATTCAATTTTTACATTTGGAAAACAGAAACAGAATACTACAATATTGTTCTACAATACCACCAAAATACCTTAGTAAAAATCACTCACACACACACACACACACACATATATACATATATATTTTTTATTTATTTTGTTTATTTTATTTTTGAGTCAGAGTCTCACTCTGTTGCCCGGGCTGGAGTGTTGGCATGCTCATGGCCACAGCAGCCTCGACATTCTAGGTTCAGTTGATCCTTTTGCCTCAGGCTTCCAAGTAGTTGGAACTACAGGTGTGCACCACCATGCTCAGCTAATTTTCTGATTTATTGTAGAGACCAGGCCTTGCCAAGTTGCCCAGCCTGGTTTTGAACCTCTGGGCTCAGGTAAACCTCTAGCTTTCTCCTCCCAAAGTGCTGAGATTACAGGCGTGAGTCACCATGCCCAGCCTATATAAACTCTCTTTTGGGGTGTGTGTGTGTGTGTGTGTGTGTGTGTGTGTGTGTGTGTGTGTGTGTCAGAGTCTTACTCTATTGCCCAGTGCAGTGGCACACTCATGGCCACCACAGGCAGCCTCAACCTGCTGGGTTCAGGTGATCCTTCCACCTCAACCTTCCAAGTAGCTGGAACTATAGGTATACGCTGCAACCCCTAGCTTATTTTTCGATTTATTGTAGAGACAAGGTCTCACCAAGTTGCCCAGGTTGGTCTTGAAACCCTGAGCTCAGGCAATCTTCTCGCCTTGGCCTCCCAAGGTGCTGAGATTACAGGCTTGAGCCACTGTGCCCGGCCTCTGTAAACTCTTTACTGACATACATATATACATACAGATGCTACTTATATGTAGAGCAACTGTCGCCCATACACTGCTTTTGCAATTATAAATTGTACACAATGACTGAAAAGTAGTATCACAATATACAATCGAGCCATTAATATAACTGTAAGCTTCAATTCGGTTTTTCTGCTTTTGAAAATTTATCATGAGCAAATTATTCAATAGAATGAAAATAAATGTTTATATGACTTCCCCTTAGATTTTCAACATAAAGCAATTGAAAATAAAATTGAATAACACATTGAAGAAAGTGTAAACAGGCTATCTCCAATCAAATGAAGATACAAAATATAGGTACTGTATAGAAAAAGATATGCTTAATCCAAACACAAATCATTAATGTGATTAGCAATATGTTATGTGTCAAGATGTTTAGTATCGAGGAGAAGGATCATCATTGGACTTTCGATACATATTAGGGAAGTCTGTGTGAGAGTAGCACACTTTTACAAAATTTACAAAAGACAGGAATAAGAGCATTTGAAAAATATATTTTTTTGACATGAGCTGGAGTGTAAGGTCTAGAGCTCAGAGCATAGAGGGAAAGAAAGGTGTGCCCTGGAAGGTAGGTTTCAGGGCTGGGGGAGTGACTTAGGGATTAAAAGGAGGTAGAGTGAGGAAAGTGTCTTGAGGACATGGAACTGACTCCACTGATAAGAGAATGAGAAAAAAGTGCTTCTCTGAGCAGCAAAGGTAGCATGTTTGAAGGATAGATGAAAAAGAAGATTTTGGCTGGACGGGAAATCAAGCCATTAGAACAGCCATGGACACATCCTAGAAGAAGTAGAAAATCATCTCCATAGTGGTTAAGAGTGTGGACTCTGGCCGGGTGCGGTGGCTCACGCCTATAATCCCAGCACTTTGGGATACTGAGGTAAGAGGATTGCCTGAGCCCACGGATTCGAGACCAGTATGGGCAACTTTGCAAGACCTTATCTCTACAATAAATTTAAAAAAAAAAAAAGCCAGGTGTGATGGCGCATGCCTGTAGTTCCAGCTGCTTGGAAGGCTGAGGTGGAAGGATCACCTGAGCCCAGCGGGTGGAGGCTGCAGTGGCTATGCGCTCTCTACTGCACTCCAGCCTGGGTGACAGAGTGAGACTTCAACTCCAAAAAAAAAAAAAAGAGCGTGGACTCTAATCTCAGATTCTCCTGGCTCAAATCCTGATCTCCATTGTGATCTTAGGCAAACTGCTCAACTTCAGGGCATCAGTTTATCATCTGACAATGACGATAGTACATTTTACATCATAGAGTTATTGTGCTGATGAAATAAGTGCCCAGCAGGTAATATGTGCTCAACAAACATACACACTCCTGTTATTGTTTGAACTGAGATCAGAAGTCTGCCAGCTTTATAATGCGTGGAGGATTCCAACCAGTTTCCTTCTCAGCAAAACAAGCATGTGAATCCTTGCCACTTGCCTCCCTGGGATGTGGTGTACTCATCCCCTGCAACTGTCCAAATGACTCCTTGTTTCACTGCCCTAGTTAGCTGAGACAGCAGTTGGCTGGGACTGACGTGCCAGTCAGTAGAGAAGCAGGTCCTGCTTGCTGCCCTGCTCTCCCCTTTTGTTACTGGTCAGTACTCGGTGACAAGTGACTGGAAGACAGGAAAGAAAAGAATGCCCCAAAGATGACCTGTTGCTCTCATCTCTTCCTGATTCATTTATGTCTGAGAGAAATATTTGCCCTTGGCTATGTGCTGTTTCCCCCTCTGAGTCACGTCTCTTCCTTTCTCTAAACCCCTACCTTTTCCTATAATGGTAAAATGACTTCTCCAGCTGTGCAGCCAAGCTGAGTGACCTAAAACGTCCAAGTGCAGGCAGAGAGGTGTCCCTGTCCTATTTTTGGATAATTGTTGAAGTGGTGTTCTCTGATTTCTGTGACTGCTGCATGGTCTTCTTTCTTTGCCACAGACATATCACAAGAGTTGACAGCACAGAGAGGCAAGGTGAAACAGATACAGATAGTCACACATTACGGTTTAGTTTTCATTTTCATTTTTGCTCTTCTGCACTGTCTTCAGGGCAAAGGAGAGCCCTCATACCCCCTGTCAGGGTCCTATTCCTTCAATAAGACAAAAGCAAATTTTCTTTATGGACGGGGAAAAAAAGTCTGGCTCACTTTAACTCCCTCCACTCCTGTTCAGTTTCCATTGCCTCCTTCACTAGAGACTTGGTTTTTTTTTGTTGTTTTTTTTTTGAGTCGGAGTCTCGCTTTGTCACCTGGACTGGAGTGCTGTACCTGCTCACGGTCACTGCATACTAGACCTGCTGGGCTCAGGTGATCCTTCCGTCTCTGTCTTCCAGGTAGCTGGAACTACAGGCACGTGCCACCATGCCTGGCTAGTTTTTGGATTTATTGTAGAGATGAGGTCTCACCAAGCTGTCCAGGCTGGTCTCAACCCGTGATCTCAGGCAATCCTCTCACCTTGGCCTCCCAAAATGCTGGCATTATAGGTGTGAGCCACCATGCCCAGTCTCGGCTAATTTTTTGATTTATTGTAGACACTAGGTCTCGGCATGTTGCTCAGGCTGATCTCACACCCCTGAGTTCAGGCAATCCTCTTGTGTCCAACTCCCAAAGTTTTAGGCTTACAGGTGTGAGCCACTGCACCCGGCTTCACTAGGGACTTGGGATAAGGAAGTCCAAAAGCAAAACCAAAGGGTGAAGTTTGTGTCATTGGAACCTCTTGTTTTCCCTCTTCTTATCCCAGTTTCTATTTGGTGACATTACCTTTAATCCATGTGTGGTGTGCTCATGTGGCACTCAGGACACTTAGGCTCCATTCCCTTTATAGTTTTCAATCTCCCTCTCTGAGATCATTCATTTACACTGAAGTAATGAATGACTGCTAGTAGATGAATGTTACCTTACTCATGGGTATTTTTCACAGGCATCAAGATGTAATGTTCCAATGACAGCATTTCAGATATAATCCAAAGCAAGAAACTGGAGAGTGGATACAAAGGTGATGTAAAAATACAATAATGGATGACTTATTTTGCTCATTTTGCTACTTGAGGGTGAATAGAGAGAATTAGGATGATTAGACTATGGAAGTCAACATTTTTTTTTTTTAAGTTGGAGTCTCACTCTATTGCCCAGGCTGTAGTGTAGTGGCACACTCACGGCCACTCCAGTGTTGACCTGCTGGGCTCCACTGATTCTTCTGCCTCAGCCTTCCAAGTAGCCAGAACCACAGGTACGCACTACCACACCTGACTAATTTTTTATTTTTGTAGAGATGATCTCTCCAAGTTGCCTGGGCTGGTCTCGAACCCGCAGGCTCAGGCAATATACTTGTTTTGGCCTCCCAAAGTGCTGGGATTACAGGCTGAGCTACCTAGGCCAGCCACCAAACTTATTTTTATTTCTAAGAAATATAACCTGAATATCTAGTGTACCTGTATCTTTTGCCCCATCCTCTGTCACCTCCTTCCCTTGTCCTCCCTACACACACATACAGGTTGAAGGGGAGACATATATCAAATCATGATTTGTGATAAATTACATTAGCTGTGGTAGTGTTTCATTGCAGCGCTACCTACTTTTTGTTATTTTTTTAGTCTCCTAAAGTAATATGTAAACCTGTAAAAAGTTCTTGTTATTTGAAACAAACATTCTAAAATGATAAAGTTGTAAGCCAAAGAAACTGAGCCATTATTTATATGATTTCTCCATCATTTTATTTAATTTATTCTCCTGGTTTTCACATGAAACACTGTATAGGATTGTGTTTTCTTTTTCTTTTTCTTTCTTTTTTTTTTGAGTAGGAATCTCACTCTGTTGCCCAGACTGGAGTGCGGTGGCACACTGCTCATGGCCACCACAACCTTGACCTGCTGGGCTCAGGCGATCCTTCCACCTCAGCCTTCTAAATAGCTGGAACTACAGATGCACACCACTACACCCGGCTAGTTTTTGTGTTTTATTGTAGAGAAGAGGTTTCACCAAGCCCAGGTTGGTCTTGAACCCCCCAGGGCTCTGGCAATCCTCTTGCCTCGGCCACCCAAAGTGCTGGGATTACAGGCTGAGTCACCGTGCCTGGCCGGGACTGTGTTTTCTAAAGTGTAAAACTCTATATTGTTTCAATATTATAAATTTCAAAGTGACAAATAGGAGAGTAAAAGAAATAGCAACAATCTACAAAGCACAAGTTTCTAAGTGCTGGGGTTCTACCCATGAAGACTGAAAAATACGTTTCAGAAAAGAGAATGGCAACTAAAGATATAGTAGTCCTGATATGGTCATTTTTTTATTCTTTAATTCTTTTTCTTTTTTTTTTTGAGCTGGAGTCTCACTCTGTCACCCAGGCTGGGGTGCAGTGGCATGCCCACGGTCATCACAACCTCGACTTGCTGGGCTCAGGAGATCCTTCCGCCTCAAACTTCCAAGTAGCTGGAACTACAGACACGTGCTACCACGCCCCACTAATTTTTTGATTTATTATAGAGATGAGGTCTTACCAAGTTGCCTAGGCTGGTTTCGAACCCCTGAGTTCAGGCAATCCTCTCGTCTTGGTCTCCCAAAGTGCTGGGATTACAGGCTTGAGTCACTGCACCTGGCCCGACTTTTTTATTTTTTATTTTTTTTTGAGTTGGAGTCTCACTCTGTCGCCCAGACTGGAGTGCAGTGGCAGCTCCCGGCCACCGCAGCCTCGACCTGTTGGGCTCCGGTGATCCTTCC
>NW_007252977.1:327147-331818 GCF_000164805.1 Carlito syrichta | reverse complement strand
GCTGATTTTTTGATTTATTGTAGAGATGAGGTCTCGCTGCCCAGGCGGGTCTCGAACGTACAGGCTCAGGCAATCCACTCACCTCAGCCTCCCAAAGGCGCGGACTTTTTTATTTTTTTAAGAGAAAGATGAATCAGAGACCATATTGAAGGCAGGGAATTAGGCCAGTTAATAGCCAAGCAAAAGATGAAGATGGCAATGATTATGGTGGTGTAGCAATGATTTGGGTAGGAACTCTTCAAATAAAATATAGTCAGCCCTTCGTATCTTTGGGGAATGGGTTCCAGAACCCCCTTTTGAATATCAAAATCCTAGCATACTCAAGTCTCATTAGCCCTGTAAAAGCCAATGATAGCAAAAGTTGGCCCCCCCCACAGCCCTGGGTTTTGCATCCTGTAATACTGTGTCTTCAGTCCGGTTTAGTTGTGGAAGAGGAACTCGTAGGTACAGAGTTGACCCTGTTTATTGAAAAAAATTCACGTACAATTGGACTCACACAGTTGAAATTCATGTTGCTCAATAATTAGTTCCAGCTACTTGGAAGGCTGAGGCAGAAGGATGGCCAGGTCTAGGTTGCTGTGGCCATGAACGTGTCACTGCACTCCAGCCTGAGTGACAGAGTGAGATTCCAATGTCAAAAAAAAAAAAAAAAATAGCATTAATCAAATGAATACTAGCATCACAGGCAGGACAAAGAAAATGGCAGAAGCATGGTTGAGCAAGCGTCATACTACACATTGCTACCTTAATTCAACTTTGAAAAGTAATATAGATAACATCTCCTAAAATGTGTATACACTTTGGTACCCCCTGTATAGCAAAGTCTTCTCCTACTGAAGTCATAGAAAACAATGAGATGGGAAGCTTGTGATTGATCATTTAGTTGAATTCTCTCATTAAATATAAGAAAACCAAGACCCAGAGATTAAACATTTGCAGGAGAGGATCACCTCAACAATGGCAGGGCTAAGGCAGGAATTCTGATGCCCGACTTGAAGTCGGGGCTTTCCTTCTCTACACTCTAACGGCTTCCCAAGAAAGGCACCAAAGTAAATCAATGGGATGTGTATGATTATCAAAAGGAGGAACCTTAAAAGTTCTTTGAAACTACAAAGAACATTTTTAAAAGCCAAGCACCTGCTTTATTATTAGGGGTTGGTCATTTTCCCAGATGAACTGACCAGAAAATCTATGCCAATATCAGCAACCACTCTTCACATATTCACTTTCCAAAAATAATGTTGGACTCCAGTCTGGTTTCATGGTACAGGTATCCAAGTACATGTGATTTATATTGTTATTACTTTCTTATTTAAAAATTAGAAACAGAAATACCAGTTTATTTAGGATTAGTAAGAAGATATCTTATAAAGAAAATGAAGTATGGTGGGTTTGTGACAGGCTATTTTATACTGTTTATCAAATGATATAAAAATTCATAGGGAACCTCTTTAAGTGCTAGGAAAACAATTAAATTACTAATCTCATAATACTTAACAAGTATCTTCCTGAATAAGCAATAACTCATGTATTTATTATTTATTTTGAGTTTTAAAAATTTTATTTTAGATTCAAGGGAATTTTGAGTATTTAATAAGGTAAAAAGTAGTTTGAAGGAGTTCTTATTGGGTTCGTATGTAATATAATAAAAGCAATAAGCACATTAATGGTTTTCTAGAAGGTTTATTATGGATACTGAGAAAGTCTCCTCATCTCCCACTTCCACCGCCCCAAATAAAAGAGGCAACATTTTTGCACATAAAACCTGGACACACTTGGTACAAAATTTGAGTCTTTGAAAAAAAAAGTTAATGGAAAATGTCAGTAAAAATTTATTTTGAAAATAATATTAATCAGAAATAAGAACATCATATGTAACACTTGTTAGAAGTTAAAAGGTTTTGTTATATATAACTATATATACATATTTTGGGTTTAAAACTTGTCAATAGCTATGTGAGAATATAGAAGATCATAATTTATTAAAATAGGTATTCTATTAATCATATACTTTTGACTTATCAACATATGCAAATGTTTCTCAAAAGCATTTTAACATGTGCAGGTAAAAAAAAGCATTTTAAATACAAGGTATAACTATAAAGTCATGAGACCGATTAACCTTTTATGCTAACACAATACAATCTATACAGTCAAATGATGGTAATGCTTTAAGGTAATGATCACAAATCTTAGCTAAGAGTGCTACAATGGTTTAAGGCAATTTTGAAATGTCTCTTTTGTAACTACCTTCAAAATGATAGGAACTTTGTTATTTTATCATTCACTTGTTTTGGTCCCCAGTAGTATTCCAGCTGAATCATCCTTGACATTCACCAGTTCTAGGAATTTTTAAAAATCGTATCCATCATCTTTGAATGAAGGTTTGTTACTTATGAAGATATTCAAAGGAATGTTAATTCGGGTTCTGATAGTAATTCTGAAAGTTGAGCACTTACACACTTTTAAGATGTGTAAATTGTACTATGACTCACAACATAGATTTTTTTAATGCACTGCTATCATTTTGAAATAATGAGATTTTTAAAAAAGCAACAGTGACTCATAACACTGAAATAGGACTCTACAGTTCAAAATGATAAGAATATACTGTGTTACAAAACCCATAGTAGAGGACATCTTAAAAGTTTATAGCTGTTAGCTTTTAACTTATGCATGTAGGTCAGTAGCATGAATCCAACAAGTTGACAACCCTCCTTTAAATCTCTCTACATGAATCACTGTAGTTGAAATTATACTTAAGTGTCTGAAATAGGCTTTATTGTAAAATGTTATTAAGTAGCACCAATATTACTTGAAAGTAAGGTGAAATATTAATAGAAATACCGAATACAGGTTTCATTTCTAAATACATGAGAGAAAGCATCTCCTAGACAAAATACCAATTAGACATGAGTTATTTTAAGATCCAGTCAGCTAAACATCAGTCATAAGCCATTTCAGATTTTGACTGGAAAAGCTAGATGCGAAAGCTTTGGGTATTGCTCTTTTATAGTCTATCCCCAAAGAAGATATATAAATACTTACATAATCAAGACAGTGCAATCTCACCAGTCAAGTTACCTTGTGGGAGCTACTTTTCCTCATTCTATATATTAGTTCAACAAGATAACAAATATAATAAAATGCTTTAAAGCAATCTGATTAGAGCAACATTTACATTAAGTACAAAATATACAGTAAAATTTAACATCTTGTTAAATAGGTCTGTAGATTAACAATACATTAAAGGTACATATTTTCACGAATCTATTTTCACATTTATTTGCTTTATTATGTTTGATAGTAACTACAATCACTGTGTGCTTATCAATATACTGTTATTGCAAACTCTAGAATCTTTGTATGTTTTTTTCTCTAAGTATCCTTATGACTATATCTGAAAAGGTAATTTAAAAAGTGTTACTACCAGAGTGAAAAACAAACAAAGAAATCCCCATATTTTTATGAGCACTTGTGCACAAAACTATTGTAGTGTTTGGAGAAAACTGTCTCTTGATCATTATAAATTCATCATTACACAGTATATACTTTTGTACTAAAGCAAAAACTGCCTTTAAAAATTAAGTGTTGCCAACTTACTATATAATTCTAGTTATGAGATTAGAGATGAAATTCTTCACTTTTAATTAGAAAAACATTATTTGAAAAAATCTGCCAATAAACATGTCTAAATGTGGTTGCTCATCTTAGTTTTCTTAATTAGAACAGTTGGGAAATGAACAGAACAATAGTGCTTTTGTGTTACAACAACAAGGAAGCATTACAACATCCAAATCTCCAGACCTGGGGTTTAAGTGCTCAGTCGCGGCTCAGTTGCAGACTGACAGAAGAGAAGCTTCGTCCTATGCTTGTACACAATGGGGCGATGAGCACATCTGTCACACTCTTCCATATTGTCTGCACTGAAGGCAGAACCATTAGGCAGGTCTTCACAAAAGGCATTACAATCCTGGAATGGAGGAAGAGAGATGTGTAAGGATTGTTATTGTTACCAAATAACATTGCTGACTCTTGTACATGAACGAAAAGATACACTAATGACCTAATTATATTTGGTTGAACATTTGAAGCAAAGAAACGAACAATGACCACCACAGTGATAAGATACACAAAAGATACATTGCTTAAAAAAATGAAGAGGAATGTAGATGATAAATATTAATATTCTTTCTACTAGTGGCATGCTATCTGAAACATTAAAACAAAAAATATACAAAACTGTATATTTATCTACCTGACCTCTATCCCTAAACATTAACTTGTCTAACTCTTCATATTTTCCTGAGGCTTTACTTCCTTTTAGCCTTTCCTGTTGCCTGTTCCATGTCCCTTCCCCTGGACCAGGATAGGTTGGTTGGATACTTCCTCTTTGTGTTTCTAAAGTACTTAAACAAACTTTTTTTTTTTTGAGTTGGAGTCTCACTCCCATCGCCCAGACTGGAGTACAGTGGCACGCTCACGGCCACCCCAGCGTCTACCAGCTGGGCTCAGGAGATCCTTCTGCCTCAGCCTTCCAAGCAGCCAGAACTTTAGGCGTACGCTACCATGCCCAGCCAATTTTTTATTTATTGTAGAGATGAGGTCTTGCCAGTTGCTGGACTGGTCTTGAACCTGCTGTTTCAGGCAATCCACTCACCTGAGCCTCCC
>NW_007252977.1:320924-327127 GCF_000164805.1 Carlito syrichta | reverse complement strand
TTTTTTTCTCTAAGTATCCTTATGACTATATCTGAAAAGGTAATTTAAAAAGTGTTACTACCAGAGTGAAAAACAAACAAAGAAATCCCCATATTTTTATGAGCACTTGTGCACAAAACTATTGTAGTGTTTGGAGAAAACTGTCTCTTGATCATTATAAATTCATCATTACACAGTATATACTTTTGTACTAAAGCAAAAACTGCCTTTAAAAATTAAGTGTTGCCAACTTACTATATAATTCTAGTTATGAGATTAGAGATGAAATTCTTCACTTTTAATTAGAAAAACATTATTTGAAAAAATCTGCCAATAAACATGTCTAAATGTGGTTGCTCATCTTAGTTTTCTTAATTAGAACAGTTGGGAAATGAACAGAACAATAGTGCTTTTGTGTTACAACAACAA
The DNA here is from genome assembly GCF_000164805.1 of Carlito syrichta. Classification (NCBI taxonomy): domain Eukaryota; kingdom Metazoa; phylum Chordata; class Mammalia; order Primates; family Tarsiidae; genus Carlito; species Carlito syrichta. Next base: position 326,719 of record NW_007252977.1, on the reverse strand, counting down.
GGAAGCATTACAACATCCAAATCTCCAGACCTGGGGTTTAAGTGCTCAGTCGCGGCTCAGTTGCAGACTGACAGAAGAGAAGCTTCGTCCTATGCTTGTACACAATGGGGCGATGAGCACATCTGTCACACTCTTCCATATTGTCTGCACTGAAGGCAGAACCATTAGGCAGGTCTTCACAAAAGGCATTACAATCCTGGAATGGAGGAAGAGAGATGTGTAAGGATTGTTATTGTTACCAAATAACATTGCTGACTCTTGTACATGAACGAAAAGATACACTAATGACCTAATTATATTTGGTTGAACATTTGAAGCAAAGAAACGAACAATGACCACCACAGTGATAAGATACACAAAAGATACATTGCTTAAAAAAATGAAGAGGAATGTAGATGATAAATATTAATATTCTTTCTACTAGTGGCATGCTATCTGAAACATTAAAACAAAAAATATACAAAACTGTATATTTATCTACCTGACCTCTATCCCTAAACATTAACTTGTCTAACTCTTCATATTTTCCTGAGGCTTTACTTCCTTTTAGCCTTTCCTGTTGCCTGTTCCATGTCCCTTCCCCTGGACCAGGATAGGTTGGTTGGATACTTCCTCTTTGTGTTTCTAAAGTACTTAAACACATTTTTTTTTTTTGAGTTGGAGTCTCACTCCCATCGCCCAGACTGGAGTACAGTGGCACGCTCACGGCCACCCCAGCGTCTACCAGCTGGGCTCAGGAGATCCTTCTGCCTCAGCCTTCCAAGCAGCCAGAACTTTAGGCGTACGCTACCATGCCCAGCCAATTTTTTATTTATTGTAGAGATGAGGTCTTGCCAAGTTGCTGGACTGGTCTTGAACCTGCTGGTTCAGGCAATCCACTCACCTGAGCCTCCCAAAGTGCTGGGATTACAGGCTGAACCACCAAGCCTGGCCTAAACAAACTTCTTAATCCTCACATATATCAAAAGGTATCATAAACAGATGCTTGTATTTCTGTGTTTCCACTATAAGTTTTTTTTTTAAGTGATGACCTTAAATCTTGAAACTTAGTCATTTTGATCCTTAGTAATTTTGAGTTGAAATACATTTATCATTCTGTTATGCTTCATATTATTGATAATTTATATTATTAATTTGTCATAGTAATTGTACACACTGAAAAGGGCTGAATAGAATATAGTAAACCCTGTAATTGATCTTAGATCTCAGACAAAAAGATCCCAAGTTTATACTGAAATTATTATTTTTTGTATGCCTTTTCTTAAAATAACTGCATATACTTTTATTCCCTGGATGGTTAATTTTCTATGCACTCCTTCCAATAATGCTCTTTGTTGTAGTAATGCTCTTTGAGCTCAAAAGAGGTTGTGAATTCTTAGGCACAGATGGTAGCCTCAATGGAAACTTTATCACCTTGGTGGGCATAGGGGAATAGGTTGATTTTCTTGATTTGCTGTTAAAATGTGACTTAAATACAGGTCTGCTTGTACTTAGTCCAAAGTGAAAGAATGATTAGGCAACTATCTGATTGATATATTTCTAGAATATAGAATTATTCATACTGAATATCTACACAGATTACTTTAATCTTGTGTTTTATTCCAAGTGTTAGATACATAAAGCACTTTTATAAGAAAATCAATTACTGAGTGTTTCAGAGAAAAACTGAATGATGCTAACTTTTGGCTTCTTATTCCATTATATTTTTCACATGATATGTGGCCTTGGGCACATCACTACAAATTAAAGTGACAACATCTTTAATTTAATATCTTTAAGGACTTACAGAACTTGCAATAAAGATTGACATTTACTATGCACCCCTAAAATGTCCATATGATGCTGTTATGATAATGTATAATAAATAGATGGATTTTGAAGTCAGAATATATAATGAAAACAACTATAACAAAATAGCCTCAAATACTACAAGGTTGAGGTTTAGATCAGAAAGTTTCCTAATCAAATCAATTCACTTAGAATATAATGCACTTTCCTCTCCTTTCTAGACTCAGAAATTTTTTAGCCCCATAGCTCCTTAAGTATTTATGCTCTAAAAGGGGATTAAGTATGACAAAAGTGGATCTTCCAGTTCAGCAAAGTTCAGTTACCCACATTTGAGGACTCAGCTCATAGGGCGTGGGGGAATTCATTTTAATTTTATTTTCTTTAAGTTGTTCTCTCACTTTGGAGGAGAGAATCCAACAATTTTCTGATATCAAACTTAAGTTGGGCTCTCAACTTTACAAATAGTTTCTCTTCTGAAAGTCTGAGCAATTCAGAGTGACCTACAATTTGGTTGAGGCTTTTAAAGTGGCCAACTAAACACTTTACATATGTATAAGGTTATATATTCCTCTATTAGATAATAAAGCCCTAGGACAGAGACTTTTTATTTAGCTTTGTTGTAACCATCGTGTCATGCAGACTGCATTGACATTGCAACTTTCTGTGTTAACAATGTCTTCTAGATACATGATTGCTGCTATAGCACTTTCATCAGTTGATCATCTATTTGCTTTGTATCGCAGCAAAAATAAGAGGTACAAGTTGCGTTTCTTTAGTTATGATTCACTTATGACCAATAACCTCTATTTGACAAACAGCAGCCATCTCTGTCTGACTGTGGTGTGGAATCAAACCAAATCACTGGCCTGTAATGACCTATACTGTCCACATCACCAGATCCCTGGGTTTTGTTGTTGTCGCTGTTATTATTTGTTTGTTTAAAGAGTCTAAAATCAGAATTATCATGACATTGTTACTTGTTTCAACATTCCATTACTGCGTATTTTCATAGTTTTGGTCACTACCAACTTCTTTTTTTAAAATTTTTTTAATTTTAAAGATGTGGGTACAATTCAGGGTTAGGTATACAAATGTTCATTATGCAGGTACTCTAGGTGATGAGGTGTGCCCCTTCCCACTGCCCCCTGCCCCCGGCAGATTCCCACTACTGCCAATCCCACCTTACCCCAACTGCCAACTTCTTGGTAAAACAATAAACAAATCCCTGCTTAATATATATATATATATTAAAAAAAAAAATGCTTCCCAAAATGGGTTTGTTCTCCTCTAAGGTCTTTCCTTGATCTGTTATTATTGTGACCCAGGAATGTAATCTATTAATGATAAACCTATTTTATTAAGGCAACAAACGAACTTCTGAGCATTCTTGTTTGAAATGACTCCTCCACTGCAATCACAGCTGCCTGATGACATATGCATGACAGTTAATATTAATGTCCCACATGAATGTAATTGGAAAAAACAAGGTGAAGTTAAATAATACATTTTATGTGGCTAAAAAGAAGGTGGGTTGATGATTCACCAGTTGAAGCAGAACATAAGAATGTTTTCTGTTCTCAGAAGAGCCAGCTGGAAAGAGGCAATATGTGGTTAATTCTAGTTTTACTTACATTTTCCCATCATCTAGTAAATAAAAAACCTTTTTCAAATTGTTTTATAAAAGCTTTGGGGAATCCTAGCTTTGTTCACTAGAAATAAAGCACTTTGGATTTCCAAATAGTTTCATAGCCAGCATTTCACAAAATGCAACATTTTACAAAATGCAGCATTTTACAAAATGCAACTCAGTGTTTCACAGATAGATGGATAGATGGATGAATGGATGGATGGATGAATAGACAGATAGCTTCCTGGGCTTAAGTGATCCTCCTGCCTCAGCCCCCTGAGTAGATGGGACTATAGGTGCGCGCCACCATGGCTGGCTAATTTTTTTACATTTTGTAGAGATGAGGTCTCACTATGTTGTCCAGGCTGGTCTGGAACTTCCGGGCTAAAACATTACCCCTGACTCGGCTTCCCAACATGCTGGGATTATAGGCGTGAGCCACTATGCCTGGTCTGTTTCATATTTTTGAAAGTGAGAAAATTGACATAGAGGTTAGACATAGAGGTTTTTAGTTAATTAGGAATCCCAAATTTTTTGTGCTGACTTAGGCTTCTTTAAAAAAAAATCCATGTGTGAATGTCAGAACACAAGATAACTATATAACCACACATCTAACCTTTGTGACTCTGATATGTACAAAGGTAAGCATTTTCATTTCTCTGACAATTTTCTGGCACTTTCAACATAGTTTAATTGTTTACAACCCTTCCTGATCAAATTAAATCTATTGTTTTTTGTGACTCTTCTACTTTTTAGACCTCTTTTCTTCTACAAAGCCACCTCCATTCTGTGTTTTCTCAGCACCTATCTCTGTAGAGAACCAGCTGCCTTGACAGGCTGTAAGCTGAAGGCAGATCGTATGTCTCATTTATCCTGAGCCCAGTGCCCAGCACAAACTAAGCACTCAATAAATTTAGTTTGTTTAACTAGCTAGCTAACTACCTTAAGAAATTAAGCGTCAAATGATAAGGGGGCATGATGAATCATTTGATAACTTCCAACAATGAACGCTGACCATGAATCAGGGTATGGCAATATCATATCAATTGGTTCATCTCACCAGGACTAACCAGAAGCACTAGATTGTCAACGGTTGTGATACAGGGGATGATCTGAATATTCTTCCTCTCAGATTAAAGTGGATATTTTTTAACACAACAACAACAAAACTTCCAGGTAAAATAAGACATTTTCCTTTAAAAAATGTTTAATGCTTAAAAGCGTTCTCCAAAGTTTTATGATGCATTTTGATTGTGGAGAAAGTTACTCAAGACATCATATCGATGTCCAATGGGGTTCCATATTCCTTTTTCCTTGAACTAGATGCCACCCCTATTTGTCTCATCAGTGAAAGAGTAATTTAGAGGTCTTCTTATTCACTATCCTGAATCTCGGGCTTTCATTCATTTGTGCTGAGGGGCCCTCACCTTAACTGCATACACCTCCTATCTCTTTTGGTTCCATCCTTGCTATTGGCCAGGGACACCCTCACAGCCAGCCCCATTCAATTGTGTTGCCAGTTGCATTCTACTCAGAGACCGCTTTTGTTTTACCTCAAGCACACGTAGTGACTGAATAAAAAGTAACGAAAGAAACAAGAGCCCTGCCCAGCACCACAGGGACAAGTCACAACAGGGACCCATGGGAGAAGCCTGTGGCAGAAAGCACAGCTTCCAGGTCTCCACCTCCATACTCAGCTCAGCCTCATGAACGCGAAGGAAAATCACACCCAAGGAAAAACGGCCATTCCTTCTTCTGTGTAAGCTCCAAGTCCAAACTGTTATTCTAGAGACAGAAAGACTCGGCCTTTCAAGGCCTTCCATTCTTGCTACTGCCTGGGCAACTGACGCGCGTTCTTCCCCTGCAACCGGCCTGGGACACCGGAGGGCAGGGGGCAGGTGGCAACGAACGCGGCTACGTTTCAGAAAGCCGGGGTCCACCCGGGTGTGCCCTTTCTCACCAGATGTGCAGACAGCTGAGGGTGGCAAAGAGGATTCCCGCGGCGAAGGCCAGGGGGATAGCCAGGAACACCGTCAGGAACTTGTACATCACGTATTTGCAGATCTCAAAGAGGGCATGGCTGCAGATCCAGACTTTGTCGAAGGAGTGCGTCGTCACCGGCTCTGCGATCACATCCTCGAAGCCCAGCTGCGGAGACAAGACGCGGGGACCCCGAAGTGTCACCCACCCCGACGCCCCGGAAAGCGGGAGCGCTTGGGCCGGGAAAGCAAGAAGGAAGTACGTGGCTGGGGTGTCCCCACCGTCTCTTAGGGTCACGGGGGGCGCACAGGAATTTGGCAAAGAATTCCTGGCGACGTAGGTGGCCTGCCGGCAGGTGGGACAGAGGGAGGACGCGGGCTCCAGACCCTGCGGGGCTGAC